>NC_092110.1:44497943-44576514 GCF_045679555.1 Salvelinus alpinus | reverse complement strand
TTATGTGGTGGTCTATTTAGTTCTGTGGTGGTCTATTTAGTTCTGTGGTGGTCTATTTAGTTATGTGGTGGTCTATTTAGTTATGTGGTGGTCTATTTAGTTATGTGGTGGTCTATTTAGTTATGCGGTGGTCTGTTTAGTTATGCGGTGGTCTATTTAGTTATGCGGTGGTCTGTTTAGTTATGCGGTGGTCTATTTAGTTATGTGGTGGTCTATTTAGTTATGTGGTGGTCTATTTAGTTTAGTTATGTGGTGGTCTATTTAGTTATGTGGTGGTCTATTTAGTTATGTGGTGGTCTATTTAGTTATGTGGTGGTCTGTTTAGTTATGCGGTGGTCTGTTTAGTTATGCGGTGGTCTGTTTAGTTATGCGGTGGTCTGTTTAGTTATGCGGTGGTCTATTTAGTTATGCGGTGGTCTATTTAGTTATGTGGTGGTCTATTTAGTTATGCGGTGGTCTGTTTAGTTATGTGGTGGTCTATTTAGTTTAGTTATGTGGTGGTCTGTTTAGTTTAGTTATGTGGTGGTCTATTTAGTTCTGTTTAGTTATGTGGTGGTCTATTTAGTTCTATTTAGTTCTGTGGTGGTCTATTTAGTTTAGTTATGTGGTGGTCTATTTAGTTCTGTTTAGTTATGTGGTGGTCTATTTAGTTCTGTTTAGTTATGTGGTGGTCTATTTAGTTCTGTTTAGTTATGTGGTGGTCTATTTAGTTCTGTTTAGTTATGTGGTGGTCTATTTAGTTCTGTTTAGTTATGTGGTGGTCTATTTAGTTATGTTTAGTTATGTGGTGGTCTATTTAGTTATGTTTAGTTATGTGGTGGTCTATTTAGGTCTATTTAGTTATGTGGTGGTCTATTTAGTTTAGTTATGTGGTGGTCTATTTAGTTCTGTGGTGGTCTATTTAGTTCTGTGGTGGTCTATTTAGTTTAGTTATGTGGTGGTCTATTTAGTTATGCGGTGGTCTGTTTAGTTATGCGGTGGTCTATTTAGTTATGCGGTGGTCTGTTTAGTTATGCGGTGGTCTATTTAGTTATGTGGTGGTCTATTTAGTTATGCGGTGGTCTATTTAGTTATGCGGTGGTCTATTTAGTTATGCGGTGGTCTGTTTAGTTATGCGGTGGTCTGTTTAGTTATGCGGTGGTCTGTTTAGTTATGCGGTGGTCTGTTTAGTTATGCGGTGGTCTATTTAGTTATGCGGTGGTCTATTTAGTTATGCGGTGGTCTGTTTAGTTATGCGGTGGTCTATTTAGTTATGCGGTGGTCTGTTTAGTTATGCGGTGGTCTGTTTAGTTATGCGGTGGTCTGTTTAGTTATGCGGTGGTCTATTTAGTTATGCGGTGGTCTGTTTAGTTATGCGGTGGTCTGTTTAGTTATGCGGTGGTCTGTTTAGTTATGCGGTGGTCTGTTTAGTTATGCGGTGGTCTGTTTAGTTATGCGGTGGTCTGTTTAGTTATGCGGTGGTCTGTTTAGTTATGCGGTGGTCTGTTTAGTTATGCGGTGGTCTGTTTAGTTATGCGGTGGTCTGTTTAGTTATGCGGTGGTCTGTTTAGTTATGCGGTGGTCTATTTAGTTATGTGGTGGTCTGTTTAGTTATGTGGTGGTCTATTTAGTTCTGTGGTGGTCTATTTAGTTCTGTGGTGGTCTATTTAGTTTAGTTATGTGGTGGTCTGTTTAGTTATGTGGTGGTCTGTTTAGTTCTGTGGTGGTCTGTTTAGTTATGCGGTGGTCTGTTTAGTTATGCGGTGGTCTGTTTAGTTATGCGGTGGTCTGTTTAGTTATGCGGTGGTCTGTTTAGTTATGCGGTGGTCTGTTTAGTTATGCGGTGGTCTGTTTAGTTATGCGGTGGTCTGTTTAGTTATGCGGTGGTCTGTTTAGTTATGCGGTGGTCTGTTTAGTTATGCGGTGGTCTGTTTAGTTATGCGGTGGTCTGTTTAGTTATGCGGTGGTCTATTTAGTTATGCGGTGGTCTATTTAGTTATGCGGTGGTCTGTTTAGTTATGTGGTGGTCTGTTTAGTTATGTGGTGGTCTATTTAGTTATGTGGTGGTCTATTTAGTTATGTGGTGGTCTATTTAGTTATGTGGTGGTCTGTTTAGTTATGTGGTGGTCTATTTAGTTTAGTTATGTGGTGGTCTGTTTAGTTTAGTTATGTGGTGGTCTATTTAGTTCTGTTTAGTTATGTGGTGGTCTATTTAGTTCTATTTAGTTCTGTGGTGGTCTATTTAGTTTAGTTATGTGGTGGTCTATTTAGTTCTGTTTAGTTATGTGGTGGTCTATTTAGTTCTGTTTAGTTATGTGGTGGTCTATTTAGTTCTGTTTAGTTATGTGGTGGTCTATTTAGTTCTGTTTAGTTATGTGGTGGTCTATTTAGTTCTGTTTAGTTATGTGGTGGTCTATTTAGTTCTGTTTAGTTATGTGGTGTTCTATTTAGTTCTATTTAGTTCTGTGGTGGTCTATTTAGTTTAGTTATGTGGTGGTCTATTTAGTTCTGTTTAGTTATGTGGTGGTCTGTTTAGTTATGTGGTGGTCTATTTAGTTATGTGGTGGTCTATTTAGTTATGTGGTGGTCTATTTAGTTATGTGGTGGTCTGTTTAGTTATGTGGTGGTCTATTTAGTTTAGTTATGTGGTGGTCTGTTTAGTTTAGTTATGTGGTGGTCTATTTAGTTCTGTTTAGTTATGTGGTGGTCTATTTAGTTCTATTTAGTTCTGTGGTGGTCTATTTAGTTCTATTTAGTTCTGTGGTGGTCTATTTAGTTTAGTTATGTGGTGGTCTATTTAGTTCTGTTTAGTTATGTGGTGGTCTGTTTAGTTATGTGGTGGTCTATTTAGTTATGTGGTGGTCTATTTAGTTATGTGGTGGTCTGTTTAGTTATGTGGTGGTCTATTTAGTTCTGTTTAGTTATGTGGTGGTCTATTTAGTTCTGTTTAGTTATGTGGTGGTCTATTTAGTTCTGTTTAGTTATGTGGTGGTCTATTTAGTTCTGTTTAGTTATGTGGTGGTCTGTTTAGTTCTGTTTAGTTATGTGGTGGTCTATTTAGTTCTGTTTAGTTATGTGGTGGTCTATTTAGTTCTGTTTAGTTATGTGGTGGTCTATTTAGTTCTGTTTAGTTATGTGGTGGTCTATTTAGTTCTGTTTAGTTATGTGGTGGTCTATTTAGTTCTGTTTAGTTATGTGGTGGTCTATTTAGTTCTGTTTAGTTATGTGGTGGTCTATTTAGTTCTATTTAGTTCTGTGGTGGTCTATTTAGTTTAGTTATGTGGTGGTCTATTTAGTTCTGTTTAGTTATGTGGTGGTCTGTTTAGTTATGTGGTGGTCTGTTTAGTTATGTGGTGGTCTGTTTAGTTATGTGGTGGTCTGTTTAGTTATGTGGTGGTCTATTTAGTTATGTGGTGGTCTATTTAGTTATGTGGTGGTCTGTTTAGTTATGTGGTGGTCTATTTAGTTATGTTTAGTTATGTGGTGGTCTATTTAGTTCTGTTTAGTTATGTGGTGGTCTATTTAGTTCTGTTTAGTTATGTGGTGGTCTATTTAGTTCTGTTTAGTTATGTGGTGGTCTGTTTAGTTCTGTTTAGTTATGTGGTGGTCTATTTAGTTCTGTTTAGTTATGTGGTGGTCTATTTAGTTCTGTTTAGTTATGTGGTGGTCTGTTTAGTTCTGTTTAGTTATGTGGTGGTCTGTTTAGTTCTGTTTAGTTATGTGGTGGTCTATTTAGTTCTGTTTAGTTATGTGGTGGTCTGTTTAGTTCTGTTTAGTTATGTGGTGGTCTATTTAACTCTGTGGTGTTCCAAATGGCCCTGCATACACTAACGTGGCTGGCCTGACAAGTGTGACACAGTACTACTGTTATTGTTGCTGGAGTAACTGTCACCATGGGTGACTAGCTACCTCAAACCCTCCCCTTTCCTTGTTGACTCCGTGAAGGAGATGTATCCTGGTCCCAGATATGTTATTGCTGTCTCACCAACTCTTACTGCTATAGACCTACCTTGTTCTTATGTAACGCAGGAGTGTGTGCAGATGAAACATTACAGTTATATTGATCAGTGTGTGTGTTTTCCCTGTTGTTGTTTTTTAAGTTCTTATTTTCGTTTAAGTTTTACACTCTGGCGGCAGGTAGCCTAGCTGTTCCGTTGGGCCAGTAACCCGAAAAGTTGCTGGTTCAAATCCCCTGGCTGAGTAGATGAAAAATCAGTCTGTGCCCTTGAGCAAGGCACTTTACCCTACTTGCTCCTATGTGGCTCTGGATCAGAGAGTCTGCTAAATGACTCACTACTGTAGTGGCTCTGGATCAGAGAGTCTGCTAAATGACTCACTACTGTAGTGGCTCTGGATCAGAGAGTCTGCTAAATGACTCACTACTGTAGTGGCTCTAGATCAGAGAGTCTGCTAAATGACTCACTACTGTAGTGGCTCTAGATCAGAGAGTCTGCTAAATGACTCACTACTGTAGTGGCTCTGGATCAGAGAGTCTGCTAAATGACTCACTACTGTAGTGGCTCTGGATCAGAGAGTCTGCTAAATGACTCACTACTGTAGTGACTCTGGATCAGAGAGTCTGCTAAATGACTCACTACTGTAGTGACTCTGGATCAGAGAGTCTCCTAATTGACTAGAATGTAAATGTTTCCTTGTACTGCAGGCTGACCCTAGAGGTGTGTATTTATGTCCCCCTCTGTTCCTCCTCCAGGCGACTGAGGCCCCAGTACCAACCCAGAACCTGCACCCTGAGCCTGGGGTGACGGGGGTGCGGTCCAGGGGTGGAGGGGGTGGGGCGGAACAGAACGGACAGGCACCCCCACAACGCCCCCCCCAGGTGGTTGAGAGTGAGGAAGACGAAGATGAGGAGCTGACGCTGAAGTACGGGGCCAAACACGTCATCATGCTGTTCGTCCCTGTCACGCTCTGCATGGTGGTCGTCGTGGCAACCATCAAGTCCGTCAGCTTCTACACCCAGAACGATGGACAGAGGCTGTAAGTACCGACGACGTTCTGGCGGCCTAACCCTATGACATGGTTTCAGGTTGTCCCCGGGTTAAGGGTTGTTGGGACCCTGAGACGAGGCTCCAGGTTGTCCCCAGGTTAGGGTTGTTGGGACCCTGGGACAAGGCTTCAGGTTGTCCCCAGGTTAGGGTTGTTGGGACCCTGAGACAAGGTTTCAGGTTGTCCCCAGGTTAGGGTTGTTGGGACCCTGAGACAAGGCTTCAGGTTGTCCCCAGGTTAGGGTTGTTGGGACCCTGAGACAAGGCTCCAGGTTGTCCCCAGGTTAGGGTTGTTGGGACCCTGAGACAAGGCTCCAGGTTGTCCCCAGGTTAGGGTTGTTGGGACTCTGAGACAAGGTTTCAGGTTGTCCCCAGGTTAGGGTTGTTGGGACCCTATGACATGGTTTCAGGTTGTCCCCAGGTTAGGGTTGTTGGGACCCTGAGACAAGGCTTCAGGTTGTCCCCAGGTTAGGGTTGTTGGGACCCTGAGACAAGGCTTCAGGTTGTCCCCAGGTTAGGGTTGTTGGGACCCTGAGACAAGGTTTCAGGTTGTCCCCAGGTTAGGGTTGTTGGGACCCTATGACATGGTTTCAGGTTGTCCCCGGGTTAGGGTTGTTGGGACCCTGAGACAAGGCTTCAGGTTGTCCCCAGGTTAGGGTTGTTGGGACCCTGAGACATGGTTTCAGGTTGTCCCCGGGTTAGGGTTGTTGGATCCCTGAGACAAGGCTTCAGGTTGTCCCCAGGTTAGGGTTGTTGGGACCCTGAGACAAGGCTTCAGGTTGTCCCCAGGTTAGGGTTGTTGGATCCCTGAGACAAGGCTTCAGGTTGTCCCCAGGTTAGGGTTGTTGGGACCCTGAGACAAGGTTTCAGGTTGTCCCCAGGTTAGGGTTGTTGGGACCCTATGACATGGTTTCAGGTTGTCCCCGGGTTAGGGTTGTTGGGACCCTGAGACAAGGCTTCAGGTTGTCCCCAGGTTAGGGTTGTTGGGACCCTGAGACATGGTTTCAGGTTGTCCCCGGGTTAGGGTTGTTGGATCCCTGAGACAAGGCTTCAGGTTGTCCCCAGGTTAGGGTTGTTGGGACCCTGAGACAAGGCTTCAGGTTGTCCCCAGGTTAGGGTTGTTGATGCAGTTGACCAGCAGAGCCACTAGATGGCGATAATGCGACACACAACACCTTGATGATGAAATATCAGCATACATCTACAGTATTTACTAACAGAAGTACAGGAAATGTGGTTGGCCTGCTAACGAAAAAGGTACATTGTTATGTTTGTTTACCTATGGGCTGTTCATCATAAAGTAGCTGGAAACGCAGACAAGATAATCAAGCAGCTGGAAACACAGACAAGATAATCAAGCGGCTGGAAACACAGACAAGATAATCAAGCGGCTGGAAACACAGACAAGATAATCAAGCGGCTGGAAACACAGACAAGATAATCAAGCGGCTGGAAACACAGACAAGATAATCAAGCGGCTGGAAACACAGACAAGATAATCAAGCGGCTGGAAACGCAGACAAGATAATCAAGCGGCTGGAAACACAGACAAGATAATCAAGCGGCTGGAAACGCAGACAAGATAATCAAGCGGCTGGAAACACAGACAAGATAATCAAGCGGCTGGAAAAACAGACAAGATAATCAAGCGGCTGGAAACACAGACAAGATAATCAAGCGGCTGGAAACACAGACAAGATAATCAAGCAGCTGGAAACGCAGACAAGATAATCAAGCGGCTGGAAACACAGACAAGATAATCAAGCGGCTGGAAACACAGACAAGATAATCAAGCGGCTGGAAAAACAGACAATATTATTATAATAATAACAATAACAGCAAAGTGAGGATTCACAAAGGATGGTGTTTGAGTATTTCTGATGGTTGTCTGACACTGTTAAACATTTTCTGAAATGATCTAATGTCAAATGTGATGAGTCTAATCTTCTGTTATGAGTTGTCCAGGATGTTGATACCTGTCTGATATGTTTTCCAGGATATACACCCCGTTCCCCGAGGACACAGACACAATAGGGCAGCGAGCCCTCAACTCAGTCCTCAACGCCACCATCATGATCAGTGTCATCATAGTCATGACCATGGTGCTGGTGCTACTATACAAGTACCGCTGCTACAGGGTAAGAGATGCTGCTATACAAGTATACAAGTACCACTGCTACAGGGTAAGAGATACTGCTATACAAGTACCACTGCTACAGGGTAAGAGATGCTGCTATACAAGTATACAAGTACCACTGCTACAGGGTAAGAGATACTGCTATACAAGTACCACTGCTACAGGGTAAGAGATACTGCTATACAAGTACCACTGCTACAGGGTAAGAGATACTGCTATACAAGTACCACTGCTACAGGGTAAGAGATGCTGCTATACAAGTACCACTGCTACAGGGTAAGAGATACTGCTATACAAGTACAGCTGCTACAGGGTAAGAGATGCTGCTACAGGGTAAGAGATGCTGCTATACAAGTACCACTGCTACAGGGTAAGAGATGCTGCTCTGACAATGCCATTAGCGTCGTATTCATTAGGGCACACAAAGTAAATCATTTTGCAACATTTTGCAACCAACGTATCATAACGTTTAACTTCCTGGACTTTTTCAGTCCGTTTTCTTCCGCTTGTTGCCTGATGAACACAACCCTGGTATCGCAGTATGTTTCAGTCCTCTCTAAGTGTGTCTAGATACAGTGACATGTTGAACATGTTATACAGCCAGTTTTCTGTTATTGATCTCCGTGTGTCCCTACAGGTGATCCAAGGCTGGCTGTTCCTCTCTTCTCTCCTACTCCTGTTCTTCTTCTCCTTCATATACCTCAAGTGAGTCCCTTCATTCTCCGATGTCTTATTCTCTCTCTCTCTCTCTTTTCAATCACATATATTCAAGTCATCGGTAAATCTGCTGTTTTTAAAGAGTGTGACTGTGCAGATTCCTCTGTACTCTCGTATCACGCTCACTGTGTTCTCTCAGAGAAGTGTTCAAGACGTACAACGTGGCGATGGACTGGATCACCCTGGCTGTGATCGTCTGGAACTTCGGGGTGGTTGGTATGATCTGTATCCATTGGAAGGGTCCGCTCCGTCTGCAGCAGGCCTACCTCATCATGATCTCTGCTCTCATGGCTCTGGTCTTCATCAAGTACCTTCCTGAGTGGACCGCCTGGCTCATCCTGGCTGTTATATCTGTCTATGGTGAGTACCTTCCCGAGTGGACAGCCTGGCTCATCCTGGCTGTTATATCTGTCTATGGTGAGTACCTGCCTGACTCATCCTGGCTGTTATATCTGTCTATGGTGAGTACCTGCCTGACTCATCCTGGCTGTTATATCTGTCTATGGTGAGTACCTGCCTGACTCATCCTGGCTGTTATATCTGTCTATGGTGAGTACCTGCCTGACTCATCCTGGCTGTTATATCTGTCTATGGTGAGTACCTGCCTGGCTCATCCTGGCTGTTATATCTGTCTATGGTGAGTACCTGCCTGGCTCATCCTGGCTGTTATATCTGTCTATGGTGAGTACCTGCCTGGCTCATCCTGGCTGTTATATCTGTCTATGGTGAGTACCTGCCTGACTCATCCTGGCTGTTATATCTGTCTATGGTGAGTACCTGCCTGACTCATCCTGGCTGTTATATCTGTCTATGGTGAGTACCTGCCTGGCTCATCCTGGCTGTTATATCTGTCTATGGTGAGTACCTGCCTGGCTCATCCTGGCTGTTATATCTGTCTATGGTGAGACTTCCGGCTTGAGTCTTTGGCTTGTATACTGGTCTAAGAAATATGGTGGAAACTCACCTCTAGCCCATGCCTCTACCAATACAATAGTTTTAGACTTGTGGAATGTAGTGAATGAGTGTACACTTCAGGACAAAGGAGATAGTTTTGGGACACAGACTTCCCATGTTTCTCTTTGTGAAGAAGACTTATATCTCTCTAGTTGCTCTATTGTTTAACTGCTCTCTATCGATCTCAAGTCCTCTTCAGACAAGACTCATGGCAGCACCTAGATTTCCGGAGCGTTGTTGTTGAGAGGAAGGATCTGACTGGTCGACAAACAGGAAACACCCATCTGAGACGGGAAGTAGGGGGGTAGAGAGAGTCGTGACAGCTGAGGTTAAGACATTCTTCATTTAGATGACCTTAGATAGATAGGATCAGATTTCCTCCTAAAGCTGCCCCTTCCTGAAGCATTGCAGTGGCTTTGTCCCAAATGGCCCCCTATTCCCTATCTAGTGCACTACTTCTGACCAGGGCCCATAGTGTTCTGGTCAAAAGTAGTGCACTTTATAAGGAATCAAGTGCCATTTGGGACACAGCCACTGTCTGAAAATAACGGCCACGACAGAATAGTGGTCATTGTACATTTATTTAACCTAAGTGTTTAGTGGACCGCCTGGCAGTGGTCTGTTTAGGTTTGTTGGGGGTAACAGTGGTCCGTTTGGTTTGTTGGGGGTAACAGTGGTCCGTTTGGTTTGTTGGGGGTAACAGTGGTCCGTATTGGTTTGTTGGGGGTAACAGTGGTCCGGTTTGGTTTGTTTGGGGTAACAGTGGTCCGTTTGGTTTGTTGGGGGTAACAGTGGTCCGTTTGGTTTGTTGGGGGTAACAGTGGTCCGTTTGGTTTGTTGGGGGTAACAGTGGTCCGTTTGGTTTGTTGGGGGTAACAGTGGTCTGTTTAGGTTTGTTGGGGGTAACAGTGGTCCGTTTAGGTTTGTTGGGGGTAACAGTGGTCCGTTTGGTTTGTTGGGGGTAACAGTGGTCCGTTTGGTTTGTTGGGGGTAACAGTGGTCCGTTTGGTTTGTTGGGGGTAACAGTGGTCCGTTTGGTTTGTTGGGGGTAACAGTGGTCCGTTTGGTTTGTTGGGGGTAACAGTGGTCCGTTTGGTTTGTTGGGGGTAACAGTGGTCCGTTTGGTTTGTTGGGGGTAACAGTGGTCCGTTTGGTTTGTTGGGGGTAACAGTGGTCCGTTTGGTTTGTTGGGGGTAACAGTGGTCCGTTTGGTTTGTTGGGGGTAACAGTGGTCCGTTTGGTTTGTTGGGGGTAACAGTGGTCCGTTTGGTTTGTTGGGGGTAACAGTGGTCCGTTTGGTTTGTTGGGGGTAACAGTGGTCCTTTTGGTTTGTTGGGGGTAACAGTGGTCCGTTTGGTTTGTTGGGGGTAACAGTGGTCCGTTTGGTTTGTTGGGGGTAACAGTGGTCCGTTTGGTTTGTTGGGGGTAACAGTGGTCCGTTTGGTTTGTTGGGGGTAACAGTGGTCCGTTTGGTTTGTTGGGGGTAACAGTGGTCCGTTTGGTTTGTTGGGGGTAACAGTGGTCCGTTTGGTTTGTTGGGGGTAACAGTGGTCCGTTTGGTTTGTTGGGGGTAACAGTGGTCCGTTTGGTTTGTTGGGGGTAACAGTGGTCCGTTTGGTTTGTTGGGGGTAACAGTGGTCCGTTTGGTTTGTTGGGGGTAACAGTGGTCCGTTTGGTTTGTTGGGGGTAACAGTGGTCCGTTTGGTTTGTTGGGGGTAACAGTGGTCCGTTTGGTTTGTTGGGGGTAACAGTGGTCCGTTTGGTTTGTTGGGGGTAACAGTGGTCCGTTTGGTTTGTTGGGGGTAACAGTGGTCCGTTTGGTTTGTTGGGGGTAACAGTGGTCCGTTTGGTTTGTTGGGGGTAACAGTGGTCCTTATTGGTTTGTTGGGGGTAACAGTGGTCCGTTTGGTTTGTTGGGGGTAACAGTGGTCCGTTTGGTTTGTTGGGGGTAACAGTGGTCCGTTTGGTTTGTTGGGGGTAACAGTGGTCCGTTTGGTTTGTTGGGGGTAACAGTGGTCCGTTTGGTTTGTTGGGGGTAACAGTGGTCCGTTTGGTTTGTTGGGGGTAACAGTGGTCCGTTTGGTTTGTTGGGGGTAACAGTGGTCCGTTTGGTTTGTTGGGGGTAACAGTGGTCCGTTTGGTTTGTTGGGGGTAACAGTGGTCCGTTTGGTTTGTTGGGGGTAACAGTGGTCCGTTTGGTTTGTTGGGGGTAACAGTGGTCCGTTTGGTTTGTTGGGGGTAACAGTGGTCCGTTTGGTTTGTTGGGGGTAACAGTGGTCCGTTTGGTTTGTTGGGGGTAACAGTGGTCCGTTTGGTTTGTTGGGGGTAACAGTGGTCCGTTTGGTTTGTTGGGGGTAACAGTGGTCCGTTTGGTTTGTTGGGGGTAACAGTGGTCCGTTTGGTTTGTTGGGGGTAACAGTGGTCCGTTTGGTTTGTTGGGGGTAACAGTGGTCCGTTTGGTTTGTTGGGGGTAACAGTGGTCCGTTTGGTTTGTTGGGGGTAACAGTGGTCCGTTTGGTTTGTTGGGGGTAACAGTGGTCCGTTTGGTTTGTTGGGGGTAACAGTGGTCCGTTTGGTTTGTTGGGGGTAACAGTGGTCCGTTTGGTTTGTTGGGGGTAACAGTGGTCCGTTTGGTTTGTTGGGGGTAACAGTGGTCCGTTTGGTTTGTTGGGGGTAACAGTGGTCCGTTTGGTTTGTTGGGGGTAACAGTGGTCCGTTTGGTTTGTTGGGGGTAACAGTGGTCCGTTTGGTTTGTTGGGGGTAACAGTGGTCCGTTTGGTTTGTTGGGGGTAACAGTGGTCCTTATTGGTTTGTTGGGGGTAACAGTGGTCCGTTTGGTTTGTTGGGGGTAACAGTGGTCCGTTTGGTTTGTTGGGGGTAACAGTGGTCCGTTTGGTTTGTTGGGGGTAACAGTGGTCCGTTTGGTTTGTTGGGGGTAACAGTGGTCCGTTTGGTTTGTTGGGGGTAACAGTGGTCCGTTTGGTTTGTTGGGGGTAACAGTGGTCCGTTTGGTTTGTTGGGGGTAACAGTGGTCCGTTTGGTTTGTTGGGGGTAACAGTGGTCCGTTTGGTTTGTTGGGGGTAACAGTGGTCCGTTTGGTTTGTTGGGGGTAACAGTGGTCCGTTTGGTTTGTTGGGGGTAACAGTGGTCCGTTTGGTTTGTTGGGGGTAACAGTGGTCCGTTTGGTTTGTTGGGGGTAACAGTGGTCCGTTTGGTTTGTTGGGGGTAACAGTGGTCCGTTTGGTTTGTTGGGGGTAACAGTGGTCCGTTTGGTTTGTTGGGGGTAACAGTGGTCCGTTTGGTTTGTTGGGGGTAACAGTGGTCCGTTTGGTTTGTTGGGGGTAACAGTGGTCCGTTTGGTTTGTTGGGGGTAACAGTGGTCCGTTTGGTTTGTTGGGGGTAACAGTGGTCCGTTTGGTTTGTTGGGGGTAACAGTGGTCCGTTTGGTTTGTTGGGGGTAACAGTGGTCCGTTTGGTTTGTTGGGGGTAACAGTGGTCCGTTTGGTTTGTTGGGGGTAACAGTGGTCCGTTTGGTTTGTTGGGGGTAACAGTGGTCCGTTTGGTTTGTTGGGGGTAACCGTTTGGTTTGTTGGGGGTAACCGTTTGGTTTGTTGGGGGTAACAGTGGTCCGTTTGGTTTGTTGGGGGTAACAGTGGTCCGTTTGGTTTGTTGGGGGTAACAGTGGTCCTTATTGGTTTGGTGGGGGTAACGGTGGTCCGTTTAGGTTTAGTTTGGTGGGGGTAAAGGTGGTCCTTATTGGTTTGGTGGGGGTAAAGGTGGTCCATATTGGTTTGGTGGGGGTAACGGTGGTCCGTTTTTAGGTTTGTTTTGGTGGGGGTAACAGTGCTGGTGGTCAGAGTTTTCACCCACCCAGCCTCAGAAATGTCTTTCAAATCAGATGAAATATTTTGACTTGGTCTCGGTCCCAAAGAGCCTTGTGTTTTGGGTCCAACACTATTAGTCCTGATTCCATCTGTGTTCTCCCTGTAGTTGGTGCTGGTACAGAGTTTACACCCAGTCAGTCTCAGACATTCTTTAACTCAGATGAAATATTTCTACTTTCTCTCTCTCTCTGTCTCTCTCTGTCTCTCTCTGTCTCTCTCTGTCTCTCTCTCTCTCTGTCTCTCTGTCTCTCTGTCTCTCTGTCTCTCTGTCTCTCTCTCTCTCTCTGTCTCTCTGTCTCTCTGTCTCTCTGTCTCTCTCTCTCTCTCTCAAAGCGCCCTCTGTTCTGTCTCCCAACACTATTCTATCCTGACTCAAAGCTCTGCGTCATATTCATTAGGCACCAAATGGAAGAAAGCTTGTCCTTGTTTCACTGTGTTATCTGAACTGTACAATAACAAATGCCTGTTTACATTTTCTGTTACAAAACATTTTGCCACGAGGTGCCCTGATGAATATGACCCCTGTTTCTCCCTCCATAGATCTGCTAGATCTCCTGGCGGTGCTCTGATGAATATGACCCCTGTTTCTCCCTCCATAGATCTGCTAGATCTCCTGGCGGTGCTCTGATGAATATGACCCATGTTTCTCCCTCCATAGATCTCCTGGCGGTGCTCTGATGAATACGACCCCTGTTTCTCCCTCCATAGATCTGCTAGATCTCCTGGCGGTGCTCTGATGAATATGATCCCTGTTTCTCCCTCCATAGATCTCCTGGCGGTGCCCTGATGATATCGACCCCTGTTTCTCCCTCCATAGATCTGCTAGCGGTGCTCTGATGAATATGACCCCTGTTTCTCCCTCCATAGATCTCCTGGCGGTGCCCTGATGATTACGACCCCTGTTTCTCCCTCCATAGATCTGCTAGATCTCCTGGCGGTGCCCTGATGATTACGACCCCTGTTTCTCCCTCCATAGATCTGCTAGCGGTGCTGTGATGAAATCGACCCATGTTTCTCCCTCCATAGATCTCCTGGCGGTGCTCTGATGAATTCGACCCCTGTTTCTCCCTCCACAGATCTCCTGGCGGTGCTCTGCCCCAAAGGTCCTCTACGTATCCTAGTGGAGACGGCTCAGGAGAGGAACGAACCCATCTTCCCAGCTCTCATCTACTCCTGTAAGAAGCACGTCACACCTCGCACATCAACACCTGTAACCTGTATTACATATACACCGAGTGGACAAAACATTAGGAACACCTGGTGTTTCCATGGCATAGACTGACCAGGTGAATCCAGGTGAAAGCTATGATTGTGTCAGGTTGGCTGGATGTCCTTTGGGTGGTGGACCATTCTTGATACACACGGGAAACTGTTGAGTGTGGAAAAACACAGCAGCGTTGCAGTTCTTGACTCAAACTGGTGCGCCTGGCACCTACTATGATACCCCGTTCAAAGGCACTTATATATTTTTTCTTGCCCATTCACCCTCTGAATTGCACACGTACACGATCCATGAGTCGATGTTCGTGCCCCCACAGAAATTTTATAAGCGATGTCGCCTTCCCACATCTGCGGTGAAATGTGATTTTCGAGATCTCACAAACGCTTTGGCCTACAAACATGGGAAAGATCAGACTCTCACAAACACGATGATGTTCTCCGTTTTGCTCTACGACCCCCGCAAGCGTCACAAGACTCGTCTGAAGTTTGTACGGCCTCTTCTGCCAACTTCTGTCTGTAGCATCCGAACAGTTTGGGCTCCACACTGATATGACCCCTCTGTGGAAAGGTGAGACTCTCACTAAAACGTACATGTCAGTTGTTTTGCTCTAGGACGCCCACAAGCCTCACGAGTCGTCTGAAGATCCCCACCCGGTTCCAGTTTAAAAGCATTTATGGAAGTACACTATATATACTAAAGTATGTGGACACCCCTTCAAATGAGTGAATTCTGCTATTTCAGCCACAATCGAGCTCACAGCCGTGCAATCTCCATAGACAAACATTGGCAGTAGAATGGCCGTACTGAAGAACTCAGTGACTTTCAACGTGGCACCCGTCATAGGATGTCACCTTTCCAACAAGTCAGTATATCCAATTTCTGCCCTGCTAAAGCTGCCCCGGTCAACTGTAAGTGCTATTATTGTGAAGTATAAACATTTAGGAGCAACAACAGCTCAGCCGTGAAGTGGTAGGCCACACAAGCTCACAGAACGGAACCGTTGAAGTGCGTAGCGCGTAAATACTGTCTATCTTCGGTTGCAACACTCACTACCGAGTTCCAAACTGCCTCTGGAAGCAACGTCAGCACAATAAATGTTAGTCGGGAGCTTCATGAATTGGTTTTCCATGGCCGAGCAGCCGCACACAAGCCTAACTAAGATCACCATGCGCAATGCCAAACGTCGGCTGGAGTGGTGTAAAGCTCACCCCCATTTGACTCTGGAATGATTAATCACGCTTTCACCATGTGGCAGTCCGACAGACGAGTCTGGGTTTGGTGGATTTGAAACAGGAGAACAGAGAGGTCCAGGACCTGAAGAACAGTTTGCAGTTCTCCCAGGGTCAACACGATGAGTTGAAACAGGAGAACAGAGAGGTCCAGGACCTGAAGAACAGTTTGCAGTTCTCCCAGGGTCAACACGATGAGTTGAAACAGGAGAACAGAGAGGTCCAGGACCTGAAGAACAGTTTGCAGTTCTCCCAGGGTCAACACGATGAGTTGAAACAGGAGAACAGAGAGGTCCAGGACCTGAAGAACAGTTTGCAGTTCTCCCAGGGTCAACACGATGAGTTGAAACAGGAGAACAGAGAGGTCCAGGACCTGAAGAACAGTTTGCAGTTCTCCCAGGGTCAACACGATGAGTTGAAACAGGAGAACAGAGAGGTCCAGGACCTGAAGAACAGTTTGCAGTTCTCCCAGGGTCAACACGATGAGTTGAAACAGGAGAACAGAGAGGTCCAGGACCTGAAGAACAGTTTGCAGTTCTCCCAGGGTCAACACGATGAGTTGAAACAGGAGAACAGAGAGGTCCAGGACCTGAAGAACAGTTTGCAGTTCTCCCAGGGTCAACACGATGAGTTGAAACAGGAGAACAGAGAGGTCCAGGACCTGAAGAACAGTTTGCAGTTCTCCCAGGGTCAACACGATGAGTTGAAACAGGAGAACAGAGAGGTCCAGGACCTGAAGAACAGTTTGCAGTTCTCCCAGGGTCAACACGATGAGTTGAAACAGGAGAACAGAGAGGTCCAGGACCTGAAGAACAGTTTGCAGTTCTCCCAGGGTCAACACGATGAGTTGAAACAGGAGAACAGAGAGGTCCAGGACCTGAAGAACAGTTTGCAGTTCTCCCAGGGTCAACACGATGAGTTGAAACAGGAGAACAGAGAGGTCCAGGACCTGAAGAACAGTTTGCAGTTCTCCCAGGGTCAACACGATGAGTTGAAACAGGAGAACAGAGAGGTCCAGGACCTGAAGAACAGTTTGCAGTTCTCCCAGGGTCAACACGATGAGTTGAAACAGGAGAACAGAGAGGTCCAGGACCTGAAGAACAGTTTACAGTTCTCCCAGGGTCAACACGATGAGTTGAAACAGGAGAACAGAGAGGTCCAGGACCTGAAGAACAGTTTGCAGTTCTCCCAGGGTCAACACGATGAGTTGAAACAGGAGAACAGAGAGGTCCAGGACCTGAAGAACAGTTTGCAGTTCTCCCAGGGTCAACACGATGAGTTGAAACAGGAGAACAGAGAGGTCCAGGACCTGAAGAACAGTTTGCAGTTCTCCCAGGGTCAACACGATGAGTTGAAACAGGAGAACAGAGAGGTCCAGGACCTGAAGAACAGTTGGCAGTTCTCCCAGGGTCAACACGATGAGTTGAAACAGGAGAACAGAGAGGTCCAGGACCTGAAGAACAGTTTGCAGTTCTCCCAGGGTCAACACGATGAGTTGAAACAGGAGAACAGAGAGGTCCAGGACCTGAAGAACAGTTTGCAGTTCTCCCAGGGTCAACACGATGAGTTGAAACAGGAGAACAGAGAGGTCCAGGACCTGAAGAACAGTTTGCAGTTCTCCCAGGGTCAACACGATGAGTTGAAACAGGAGAACAGAGAGGTCCAGGACCTGAAGAACAGTTTGCAGTTCTCCCAGGGTCAACACGATGAGTTGAAACAGGAGAACAGAGAGGTCCAGGACCTGAAGAACAGTTTGCAGTTCTCCCAGGGTCAACACGATGAGTTGAAACAGGAGAACAGAGAGGTCCAGGACCTGAAGAACAGTTTGCAGTTCTCCCAGGGTCAACACGATGAGTTGAAACAGGAGAACAGAGAGGTCCAGGACCTGAAGAACAGTTTGCAGTTCTCCCAGGGTCAACACGATGAGTTGAAACAGGAGAACAGAGAGGTCCAGGACCTGAAGAACAGTTTGCAGTTCTCCCAGGGTCAACACGATGAGTTGAAACAGGAGAACAGAGAGGTCCAGGACCTGAAGAACAGTTTGCAGTTCTCCCAGGGTCAACACGATGAGTTGAAACAGGAGAACAGAGAGGTCCAGGACCTGAAGAACAGTTTGCAGTTCTCCCAGGGTCAACACGATGAGTTGAAACAGGAGAACAGAGAGGTCCAGGACCTGAAGAACAGTTTGCAGTTCTCCCAGGGTCAACACGATGAGTTGAAACAGGAGAACAGAGAGGTCCAGGACCTGAAGAACAGTTTGCAGTTCTCCCAGGGTCAACACGATGAGTTGAAACAGGAGAACAGAGAGGTCCAGGACCTGAAGAACAGTTTGCAGTTCTCCCAGGGTCAACACGATGAGTTGAAACAGGAGAACAGAGAGGTCCAGGACCTGAAGAACAGTTTGCAGTTCTCCCAGGGTCAACACGATGAGTTGAAACAGGAGAACAGAGAGGTCCAGGACCTGAAGAACAGTTTGCAGTTCTCCCAGGGTCAGCTCAATGAGTTGAAACAGGAGACCAGAGAGGTCCAGGACCTGAAGAACAGTTTGCAGTTCTCCCAGGGTCAACACGATGAGTTGAAACAGGAGAACAGCAAGATGACAACAATCTGTAAGCCATTGAGAGAAGACATCAGTTCTGTGTGTGAATCCATGATAACAATGATTGTCCCTCGAGATTTATCCATCAAGGCGGAACAACATGATTGTGGACGGAACTGCAGAATCTCCACATGAGACCTGGAAGGAGTCTGAGGACAAAGTGAGGGAATTGAACTCTGAGAAATTGAAGATGGACCTATGAGCACGCCCACAGGACTGGAAAACAGGTGACAGGCCCAGGCCGATAGTGGTCAAGTTCCTGAGGTTCAACGACAAAGCGGGGCTCCAAAGTAGCTGTTCTGGAAAGAGCCAAGAACTTCAGAGGAACGTATATCTTCCCCAACGAGGACTATCCTAAAGCTGTGTGCCAGAAGAGGAAATAAGTTATCCCAGCCATGAAAGCTGCCAGAGCACATGGGCACATTGCTTACATCCGCTATGACAGGCTCATTGTCCACCCTCCCTCCCAGAAGCCTGGATGGGATGAGAGAGCCAAGCCTGTGGGTTCGTAGCTTCAAACCCCACAGTACACACACACACACACACCAATTGAGTAATGGACTGCTGAATATATATATATTTGTTCTCTTGCTTTGTTTGCTCTTTTCCATTTGATGTCTCTGATAAACTACCCAGGAAAGGGGTGAAAACATCCCATAATAATATAATATATGTAGCCTTAGAAATAAGGTTCATGAAATCAATAACTTGATGACATCAGATAACATTCATATATTAGATCATTAACATGATGATACATCAGTAGCAATACAAGGATATAACATATAAGAGACAGAAAGGCTTATGGGGGAGGTGTGGCTGTATATATATATTCAGAGCCACATCCCTGTAATGCTTATGGGGGAGGTGTTACTGTATATATTCAGAGCCATATCCCTGGAATGCTTAGAGAAGATCTTATGTCAAGTGTTATTGAAGTGTTGTGGCTGCAGGTTCACTTGGTACATCTAAAGCCTTTTCTTTTGGGGTGTTGCTATAGGCCACCAAGTGCTAACAGTCAGTATCTAAATAATATGGGTGAAATGCTTGATAGTGTATGTGATGTAAACAGAGAGGTCTACTTTCTTGGGGACCTGAATATTGACTGGTTTTCATCAAGCTGTCCGCTCAAGAGGAAGCTTCTCACTGTAACCAGTGCCTGTAATCTGATGAGGAATTGAAAAACTGTATGGTTGAAAGAGATGGGGCAAAAGGAGTGGCTAATAAGTCTGGCTGCACATCTGACAGGATGACTTAATGCAAATTGAGAAATTGTGTGTCTAAACTCAACAAAAAGAAGAAACTGTATTATGAAGCTAAGATTAATGATGGACAAAAAAAACTTTGGCGTACTTTAAAATGGAATGATGGTCAGAAAGACATTCAACTCAGTCTTTCATCGAATCAGACGGCTTATTCATCACAACCATTTGATGTTGCCAATTATTTTAATGATTACTTCCTTGGCAAAGTGGGCAAATCTAGGCAGGAAATGCCAACAACGAACAGTGAGCCATCGTATTCATGCATAAAAAAATCTAATAATGAAGGAAAAGCATTGCAAGTTAGAATTTTGTAGAGTTAGTGTGAGGGAAGTGGGGAAATTATTTTTATCGATCAATAATGACAATAGAACTCAAAAGGGTTTTCTTTAATGGAAGCTTCTCCTATTGTCAAACATGTAAAGTGTGGTGTACCACAGGGCAGCTCTCTAGGCCCTCTACTCTTTTCTATTTTAACCAATGACCTGCCACTGGCATTAAACAAAGCATGTGTGTCCATGAATGCTGATGATTCAACCATATACACATCAGCAACCACAGCTAAAGAAGTCACTGAAACCCTTAACAAAGATGTTGGAGGGCCAGTAGGAGGCACTCTCTGGTCAAATAAATAATGAATAAAAAGTTTTAAAAAACAGTCTCCCAGGGCAGTGATTGGGGACATTATTCTGTGTAGGGGGCTGTCTTTCAGATGACACCTATTTATGTAGTTCTGTCTTTGAGCTGTTGTCTATCGATGTTTATGTTTTGTGTGGACCCCAGGAAGGGTAGCTGCTGCTTTTGCAACAGCTAATGGGGATCCTAATAAAATACCAACAATAGCCTTCATTTCAGTGAGTGTAAATCTTAACACTATACAATACAATGACATTCCAGATGAGTTTGTGCTTCCAACTGTGGAAACAGTTTGGGAAAGGTCCTTTCCTCTTTCAGCATGACAATGCCCTCGTGCACAAAGCGAGGTCCATACAGAAACGGTTTGTTGAGATCGGTGTGGAATAACTTGACTGGCCTGCACAGAGCCTTGACCTCAACCTCATCGAACACCTTCGGGATGAATTGGAACACCGACTGTGAGCCAGGCCTAATCGCCCAACATCAGTGCCCGACCTCGCTAATGCTCTTGTGGCTGAATGGAAGCAAGTCCCCGCAGCAATGTTCCAACATCTAGTGGAAAGCCTTCCCAGAAGAGGGGAGGCTGTAATAGCAGGAAAGGGGGAACCAACTCCAGATTAACACCCATGATTTTGGAATGAGTTGTCCATATGTATCTACCTGATCTGACCTATATTCAGCATATTCTGGTATTTGGCGCATTCGGAAAGTATTCAGACCCCTTGACTTTTTCCATATTTTGTTACATTACAGCCTTATTCTAAAATGTATTACATTGTTTTTTTCCCTCATCAATCTACACACACTACCCCATATCATTTTTGCAAATGTATGAAATACCCCACAATGACATCACATTGCCCCATAATGACCAAGCAAAAACAGTATTTTAGAAATATCACATTTCCATAAGTATTCAGACCCTTTACTCAGTACTTTGTTGAAGCACCTTTGGCAGTGATTACAGCATTGAGTCTTCTTGGGTATGACGCTACAAGCTTGGCACACCTGTATTTGTGGAGTTTCTCCCATTCATCTCTGCAGATCCTCTCAAGCTCTGTCAGGTTGGATGGGGAGCGTTGCTGCACAGCTATTTTCAGGTCTCCAGAGATGTTCGTTTGGGCTCAAGTCCAGATTCTGGCTGGGCCACTCAAGGACATTCAGAGACTTCTCCCGAAGCCACTCCTGCGTTGTCTTGGCTGTGTGCTTAGGGTCGTTGTCCTGTTGGAAGGTGAACCTTTGCCCTAGTTTGAGGTCCTGAGCAGGTTTTCATCAAGGATTTCTCTGTACTTTGCTCCTTTCATCTTTCCCTCGATCCTGACTAGTCTCTGCTGCTGAAATACATCCCCACAGCATGATGTTGCCACCACCATGCTTCATCATAGGAATGGTGGCAAGTTTCCTCCAGACGTGACGCTTGGCATTCAGGCCAAAGTGTTTCATCTTGGTTTCATCAGACCAGAGAATCTTGTTTCTCATGGTCTGTGAGTCCTTTTGGCAAACTCCAAGTGGGCTATCATGTGCCTTTTACTGAGGAGTGGCTTCCATCTGGTCACTCTACCATAAAGGACTGATTGGTGGAGTGCTGCAGAGATGGTTGTCCTTCTGGAAGGTTCTCCCATCTCCACAGAGGAACTCTGGAGCTCTGTCAGAGTGGTCACCTCCCTGACCAAGCCCCCCCCCCCCCCCCCGATTGCTCAGTTTGGCCGAATGGCCAGCTCTAGGAAGAGTCTTGGTGGTTCCAAATTTCTTCCATTTAAGAATGATGGAGGCCACTGTGTTCTTGGGGACCTTCAATGCTGCAGAAATGTTTTGGTACCTTTTCCCCAGATCTGTGCTTCGAGCTCTACGGACAATTTCTTTGACCTCTTAGCATGGTATTTGCTCTGACATGCACTGTCAACTGTGGGACCTTATATAGACAGGTGTGTGCCTTTCCAAATCGAGTCCAATCAAGTTAATTTACCACAGGTGGACTCCAATGAAGTTGTAGAAGCATCTCAAGGAGGATCAATGGAAACAGGATGCACCTGAGCTCAATTTAGAGTCTCATAGCAAAGGGTCTGAATACTTATGTAAATAAGGTATTTCTGTTTAATTTAATTTTGTAAATTAGCCAACATTTCTAAACCATTATGGGGTATAGATTGATGAGGGGGGGGGGTACATACAGTAATCATCTCAGCTCTTCTACTCCTGTAAGATGTGTCATACTTCCTACCTCACAACACCTGCACACACCTGATTAGGTATTTGACATTATGACATGCTGATGGATATGGTATTATGATATGGTATTATGACATGGTATTATGATATGGTATTATGACATGGTATTATGATATGGTATTATGACATGGTATTATGATAGGGTATTATGACATGGTATTATGATAGGGTATTATGACATGGTATTATGACATGTTGATGGATATGGTATTATGATATGGTATTATGACACGTCGATGGACATGGTATTATGACATGGTATTATGATATGGTATTATGATATGTTGATGGATATGGTATTATGATATGGTATTATGACATGGATATGGTATTATGATATGGTATTATGACATGGTATTATGACACGTCGATGGATATGGTATTATGACATGGTATTATGATATGTTGATGGATATGGTATTATGATATGGTATTATGACACGTTGATGGATATGGTATTATGACACGTCGATGGATATGGTATTATGATATGGTATTATGACACGTTGATGGATATGGTATTATGACACGTCGATGGATATGGTATTATGACATGTCGATGGATATGGTATTATGATATGGTATTATGACACGTCGATGGATATGGTATTATGATATGGTATTATGACACGTTGATGGATATGGTATTATGACACGTCGATGGATATGGTATTATGATATGGTATTATGACACGTTGATGGATATGGTATTATGATATGGTATTATGACATGGTATTATGACACGTTGATGGATATGGTATTATGACATGGTATTATGACACGTCGATGGATATGGTATTATGATATGGTATTATGACACGTTGATGGATATGGTATTATGACACGTCGATGGATATGGTATTATGATATGGTATTATGACACGTCGATGGATATGGTATTATGATATGGTATTATGACATGGTATTATGACACGTTGATGGATATGGTATTATGACACGTTGATGGATATGGTATTATGACACGTTGATGGATATGGTATTATGATATGGTATTATGACACGTCGATGGATATGGTATTATGATATGGTATTATGACACGTTGATGGATATGGTATTATGATATGGTATTATGACACGTTGATGGATATGGTATTATGACACGTCGATGGATATGGTATTATGATATGGTATTATGACACGTTGATGGATATGGTATTATGACACGTCGATGGATATGGTATTATGACACGTTGATGGATATGGTATTATGATATGGTATTATGACATGTTGATGGATATGGTATTATGACACGTCGATGGATATGGTATTATGACACGTCGATGGATATGGTATTATGATATGGTATTATGACACGTCGATGGATATGGTATTATGACACGTCGATGGATATGGTATTATGATATGGTATTATGACACGTCGATGGATATGGTATTATGACATGGTATTATGATATGTTGATGGATATGGTATTATGACACGTCGATGGATATGGTATTATGATATGGTATTATGACATGGTATTATGACACGTCGATGGATATGGTATTATGACATGGTATTATGATATGTTGATGGATATGGTATTATGACACGTCGATGGATATGGTATTATGATATGGTATTATGACATGTCGATGGATATGGTATTATGATATGGTATTATGACACGTCGATGGATATGGTATTATGACACGTCGATGGATATGGTATTATGATATGGTATTATGACACGTTGATGGATATGGTATTATCATATGGTATTATGACATGGTATTATGACACGTTGATGGATATGGTATTATGACATGGTATTATGACACGTCGATGGATATGGTATTATGATATGGTATTATGACACGTTGATGGATATGGTATTATGACACGTCGATGGATATGGTATTATGATATGGTATTATGACACGTCGATGGATATGGTATTATGATATGGTATTATGACATGGTATTATGACACGTTGATGGATATGGTATTATGACACGTTGATGGATATGGTATTATGACACGTTGATGGATATGGTATTATGATATGGTATTATGACACGTCGATGGATATGGTATTATGATATGGTATTATGACACGTTGATGGATATGGTATTATGATATGGTATTATGACACGTTGATGGATATGGTATTATGACACGTCGATGGATATGGTATTATGATATGGTATTATGACACGTTGATGGATATGGTATTATGACACGTCGATGGATATGGTATTATGACACGTTGATGGATATGGTATTATGATATGGTATTATGACATGTTGATGGATATGGTATTATGACACGTCGATGGATATGGTATTATGACACGTCGATGGATATGGTATTATGATATGGTATTATGACACGTCGATGGATATGGTATTATGATATGGTATTATGACACGTCGATGGATATGGTATTATGATATGGTATTATGACACGTTGATGGATTTGGTATTATGACACGTCGATGGATATGGTATTATGATATGGTATTATGACACGTCGATGGATATGGTATTATGACATGGTATTATGACACGTTGATGGATATGGTATTATGATATGGTATTATGACATGGTATTATGATATGGTATTATGACACGTCGATGGATATGGTATTATGACACGTGGTATTATGATATGGTATTATGACATGGTATTATGACACGTCGATGGATATGGTATTATGACATGGTATTATGACACGTCGATGGATATGGTATTATGACATGGTATTATGACACGTCGATGGATATGGTATTATGACACGTTGATGGATATGGTATTATGACACGTTGATGGATATGGTATTATGATATGGTATTATGACATGGTATTATGACACGTTGATGGATATGGTATTATGACATGGTATTATGACACGTCGATGGATATGGTATTATGATATGGTATTATGACATGGTATTATGACACGTTGATGGATATGGTATTATGACACGTTGATGGATATGGTATTATGACACGTCGATGGATATGGTATTATGACATGGTATTATGACACGTTGATGGATATGGTATTATGACACGTCGATGGATATGGTATTATGATATGGTATTATGACACGTTGATGGATATGGTATTATGACACGTCGATGGATATGGTATTATGACACGTTGATGGATATGGTATTATGATATGGTATTATGACATGTTGATGGATATGGTATTATGACACGTCGATGGATATGGTATTATGACATGGTATTATGACACGTTGATGGATATGGTATTATGATATGGTATTATGACATGGTATTATGATATGGTATTATGACACGTCGATGGATATGGTATTATGACACGTTGATGGATATGGTATTATGACATGGTATTATGACACGTCGATGGATATGGTATTATGATATGGTATTATGACATGGTATTATGACACGTTGATGGATATGGTATTATGACACGTCGATGGATATGGTATTATGACACGTCGATGGATATGGTATTATGACATGGTATTATGACACGTTGATGGATATGGTATTATGATATGGTATTATGACACGTTGATGGATATGGTATTATGACACATCGATGGATATGGTATTATGACACGTCGATGGATATGGTATTATGATATGGTATTATGACACGTTGATGGATATGGTATTATGATATGGTATTATGACACGTCGATGGATATGGTATTATGACACGTCGATGGATATGGTATTATGACACGTTGATGGATATGGTATTATGACACGTTGATGGATATGGTATTATGATATGGTATTATGACACGTTGATGGATATGGTATTATGACACGTCGATGGATATGGTATTATGATATGGTATTATGACACGTTGATGGATATGGTATTATGACACGTCGATGGATATGGTATTATGATATGGTATTATGACACGTTGATGGATATGGTATTATGACACGTTGATGGATATGGTATTATGACACGTTGATGGATATGGTATTATGATATGGTATTATGACACGTCGATGGATATGGTATTATGACACGTTGATGGATATGGTATTATGACACGTTGATGGATATGGTATTATGATATGGTATTATGACACGTTGATGGATATGGTATTATGACACGTCGATGGATATGGTATTATGATATGGTATTATGACACGTTGATGGATATGGTATTATGACACGTCGATGGATATGGTATTATGACATGGTATTATGACACGTCGATGGATATGGTATTATGATATGGTATTATGACACGTTGATGGATATGGTATTATGACACGTCGATGGATATGGTATTATGACATGGTATTATGACACGTCGATGGATATGGTATTATGACATGGTATTATGACACGTTGATGGATATGGTATTATGACACGTTGATGGATATGGTATTATGATATGGTATTATGATATGGTATTATGATATGGTATTATGACACGTCGATGGATATGGTATTATGACATGGTATTATGACACGTTGATGGATATGGTATTATGACACGTTGATGGATATGGTATTATGACACGTCGATGGATATGGTATTATGACACGTCGATGGATATGGTATTATGATATGGTATTATGACACGTTGATGGATATGGTATTATGACACGTCGATGGATATGGTATTATGACACGTTGATGGATATGGTATTATGACACGTCGATGGATATGGTATTATGATATGGTATTATGACATGTTGATGGATATGGTATTATGATATGGTATTATGACATGTTGATGGATATGGTATTATGATATGGTATTATGACATGTTGATGGATATGGTATTATGACATGTTGATGGATATGGTATTATGACACGTCGATGGATATGGTATTATGATATGGTATTATGACATGTTGATGGATATGGTATTATGATATGGTATTATGACACGTCGATGGATATGGTATTATGACACGTCGATGGATATGGTATTATGACACGTCGATGGATATGGTATTATGATATGGTATTATGACACGTTGATGGATATGGTATTATGACACGTCGATGGATATGGTATTATGATATGGTATTATGACATGTTGATGGATATGGTATTATGATATGGTATTATGACATGTTGATGGACATGGTATTATGATATGGTATTATGATATGGTATTATGACACGTCATTGATGGAAACTCATGTGTTGCCTGTTAGTATTATCTATGCTATATGTTTTCACTAGCTAGCACTTGCTTTCAGACAGGCAGTGAATCTGGTATACAGTTAAAGATATTGTGGATGTCTGTGGTTGTTTGTCTTCAACATGAATGTCCATAGCTGCCGAGTAATGTCTACTGTACCATTCTGTCCCCAGCGACCATGGTGTGGCTGGTCAACATGGCAGACACTGGCCTCGGACACAGACCAATGACCAGGAAGAACTCGACAGAGGCCCCCATCACTCAGGTTGAGAGTCAATGTGAGTCTGTAGTGTCTGGTGTTTAAATTCCTCTCTACCCTCTCCTTTAGCCCCCTGGCCTTACTTGCACCCCAAAATATGATTATTTTCTTAAATGTTTTTGTAATATCATAATTATTTTCTACCCTCCATCAGCAGCCCCTCCATCTCTGGCCACAATTGAACCCAAAACATGCCTTTTTTTTTATATCTGAATTATTCTCTCCCTCCCCTGCAGCAGCCCTATCTAGCCCTGGGCTCATCGTCCCCTCGTGTATAATATTTGACTTCTCCATCCTCTCCTCCCCCTAGCCCTGGCTCTGGGCCCTGCCCCTCTCAGCCCTCCGGAGGATGACGGAGGGTTCACCCCTAACTGGATGGGGCATCAGGAGCATCAGCTGGGACCCCTTCAGTCCACGGACGATACCCGACGGGAGATCCAACAACTCCCCTCTGCCAGACCACCCGTAATGGACGACGATGATGAGGAGAGTGAGTACAGAACAGTAACAATAAATACAATTGTGTTTGTCACGTAAAACAATTCCCATGTCACGTTTCGTAAAACAATCCCCATGTCACGTTTCGTAAAACAATTCCCATGTCACGTTTCGTAAAACGATCCCCGTGCCGTTTCCTAATCAGGGCGCACGGCCGTTACAAACGCTCGTTTAATGTGAGCGGGCCAGAGACGTAATCTGAGGACAACCCGATCCCATCTTTGAGCTGTCCGATGTCCTGATATTTATTTATTTCACATTTTATTGGTACGAAAATCTGCGGACGCTGTTGTAGTGTGAGATGTGCAACGACAAGTTTTGAGAACGGTGATCAGCAATAGCCAATGAGAAGAAGACCCAGCGCCATGATAACGTTGTTTCACATCACCCAGAACTTTCCAGAACTTTCCAGCAGGAGCCATGACTACTACTACTAGTATGTGTTTCTACTTGCCTTTTGACCAAATCCAAAGTGTCAAATCTTTACAGCTCTGAAGTTCACCAGCCCTTTAATAACTCAACCAACATGTTATTCAATTCAACATGTTGGTGAAAAAAAATGTCAACTGTATGGCAAGCGTGAGGGAACATTTTAGGAGGCAGCTTTCAGTTACGGTCTGTCCTAGCTAATTACACCATGTCTGAATATTGTAGTAGCGTGGGCCATATCGTATAGACTCAAAGCCTGTCGTTTTAAATGTGAGGCTCAGCGAAGTTAGGATTTTAATAGCTGTGTAGTGTGCACCCCGGCATAACAACAATATGCTTACTTACGCCCTTCCCAACATTGCAGAGATTTTTATTTTATTTTCTATAACACGAGGAATGAATACACCAATGAGTAATGCTAACTTGGCTATATACAGGAGGTACCAGTACTGAGTCAATGTACAGGGGTACGAGGTCATAACTTGGCTATATACACGGGGTACCAGTACTGAGTCGACGTGCAGGGGTACGAGGTAGATATATAAAGTAACTAGGCAACAGGATAGATGGTAACCAGTAGCAGCAGCGTATGTGACGAGTCAAAAGGGTCAATGCAGATAGTCCAGGTAGCTATTGGTTAACTCTTTAGCAGGCTTATGGCTTGGTGGTGGAAGTTGAAGGGTCCTGCTGGTTCTAGATTTGGTGCATCGGCACTATGACTTTGGTGTCTGTAGTCTTTTTAGGGCCTTCCTCTGACACCACCAGGTATAGAGGTCCTGGATGGCAGGGAGCTTGGCCCCAGTGATGTACTGGGCTGTCCGCACTACCCTCTGGAGCGCCTCGCAGTTGGATGCCAAGAAGTTGCCGCCATACCGAGCGGTGATGCAGCCAGTCAAGATGCTCTCAATGGTGCAGCTGTAGAACGTTTTGAGGATCTGAGGTTCCGTGACAAATCTTTTCAGCCTCCTGAGGGGGAAGAGGTGTTGTCGTGCTTTCTTCACGACTGTGTTGGTGTGTTTGGACCATGATAGGTCCTTAGTGATGTGGACACCGAGGAACTTGAAGCTCTAGACCCGCTCCACTACATCCCCGTCGATGTGGATCGGGGGGGGCGTCGTACCTCCATTTCCTGTAGTCCACGAACAGCAACTTTGTCTTGCTGATGTTGAAGGAGAGGTTGTTGTCCTGGCACCACAACTGCCAAGTCACTGACATCCTTCCTATAGGCTGTATCGCCGTCGTTTCGTCAGCAAACTTAATGGTGGTTTTGGAGTTGTGCTTGGCCACTCGGTCGTGGGTGAACAGGGAGTACAGGAAGGGACTAAGCACGCACCCCTGAGGGGCCCCCGTGTTGAGGATCAGCGTTGCCTCCACTCACCACCTGGGGGCAGCCCGTCAGGAAGTCCAGGATCCATTTGCAGAGGGAGGTGTTCAGGGTCCTTCGCTTCGTGATGAGCTGGGAGGGCACTATGGTGTTGAACGCTGAGCTGTAGTCAATGAACAGCATTGTCACATACACTGTCTTCAGAAAGTATTCACACCCCTGGACTTGTTTTGTTTTTGTATTGTCATTTGTTTTGTCAACGATCTACACAAAATAGTCATTTCAAAGTGGAAGAAAAATTCTAACTTTTGTAAAGAAATGTATGAAAAATTAAACACTATCTTGAATACATAAGTATTCAAACCTCTGAGTCAATAGATGTTAGAATCACCTTAGGCAGCGTTTACAGCAGTAAGCCTCTCTGGGTAATTCTCTAAGAGCTTTCCACACCTGGATTGAGCAACATTTGCCCATTTGATTCTTTAAAAAAATATTCAAAATAGTTGTTGATCGTTGCTCGACAACCGTTTTCAGGTCTTGCCATAGATTTTCAAGGAGATTTAAAACAAAACTGTAACTAGGCCACTCAGGAACATTCCATGTCTTCTTGGTAAGCAACTCCAGTGTATATTTGGCCTTGTGTTTTAGGTTATTGTCCTGCTGAAAGGTGAATTAATCTCAGTGTCTGGTGGAAAGCAGACTGAACCAGGTTTTCCCTCGAGGATTTTGCCTGTTGCTCCTTTCTGTTTCTTTTTTATCCTGAAATACTCCCCAGTCCTTAACGATTACAAACATACCCATAACATGATGCAGCCACCACTATGCTTGAAAATATGGAGAGTGGTACTTAGTAATGTGTTGTATTGGATTTGCCCCAAAACAAAACATTTTGTTTTCAGGACATAAAGTTCATTTCTTTGCCACATTTTCTGCAGTTTTACTTTAGTGTTTTGTTGCAAACAGGATGGATGTTTTGGAACATTTTTGTTCTGTAAAGGCTTCCTTTTCACTCTGTCATTTAGGTTAGTATTGTAGAGTGACTACAATGTTGTTGATCCATCCTCAGCTTTCTCCTATCACAACCATTAAACTAAAATTATTACAGCCATTAAACTCTGTAACTGTTTTCAAGTCCCCATTGGCCTCATGGTGAAATTTCTAAGCGGTTTCCTTCCTCTCTGGCAACTGAGTTAGGAAGGACGCCTGTATCTTTGTAGTGACTGGGTGTATTGATACACCATCAACAGTGTAATTAATAACTTCACCATACTCAAAGGCATATTCAATGTCTGCTTTTTAAAATGTTTACCATCTACCAGTAGGTGCCCTTCTTTGCGAGGCAGTGGGAAACCTCCCTGGTCTTTGTAGTTGAATCTGTGGTTTAAATTCACTGCTTGACTGAGGGACCTTACAGATAATTGTATGTGTGGAGTACAGAGATGAGGTAGTCATTTAAAAAGCATGTTAAACACTATTATTGCACACAGAGTGAGTCCATGCAACTTATTATGTGACTTGCAAAATGTTTCTCCTGAACTTATTTAGGCCATAACACAGGGGTTGAAAAATTATTGATTCAAGACATTTCAGCGTTTCATTTTTAATTAATTTGTACAAATTTCTAAAAACATAATTCCACTTTGACATTATGAGGTAATTGTGTGTAGATCAGTGACAAAACAATCTCAATTGAATCCAATTTTTAATTCAGACGGGAACAACAACAAAATGTGGATACGGTCAAGGTCAAAGGTCAAGGAGTGTGAGTACTTTCTGACGGCTCTGTGTGTCTGAGGTGCGTTGAGAGTTTCAGGATATTGTGGCATCCTGTGGTCCCCGTCCTGTGGTCCCCGTCCTGTGGTCCCCGTCCTGTAGTCCCCGGGTGAAACAGACATGTTTACACAGAGCTTCTGCCAGACAAACATGGAACAAAAATCTGTCATCCAGTTTTCAGGATGGGTTTGTCCTCTGTTTCCCAGGGGGAGTGAAGCGGGGTCTAGGAGACTTCATCTTCTACAGACTACACAGGGTTAGGATCAGTGTTGTATAACATGGCTGTGTTTCCCAGGGCGTGTGAAGCGGGGTCCAATGAAGACTGGCATATGGAGTCTAATTGGTTATTGGGTTAGGGTTTTGAATTAGGGTTACCGGGTTATAGGATAACGGGGTGTGGGGTTAGGGTTACCGGGTTAGGGTTACCGGGTCCGGTGAACGTGTTCTAACAGTGTTCTGTGTGTGTTTCCCAGGGGGAGTGAAGCTGGGTCTAGGAGACTTCATCTTCTACAGCATGCTGGTGGGGAAGGCCTCTGCTGCAGCTAGTGGAGACTGGAACACTACTCTGGCCAGCTTCGTAGCCATACTCATCGTGAGTACACAACTACTCATTATATTCCCTTCATTATGGTCTGTTACACTCCATCTCTCTGTCTGTCTGCTCTCTCTGTCTGGCTGCTCTCTCTCTGTCTCTGTCTGGCTGCTCCTCTCTCTGTCTGGCTGCTCTCTCTATCTATGTCTGGCTGCTCTCTCTCTGTTTCTGTCTGGCTGCTCTCTATCTCTGTCTGGCTGCTCTCTCTCTGTCTCTGTCTGGCTGCTCTCTCTCTCTGTCTGGCTGCTCTCTCTCTCTGTCTGGCTGCTCTCTCTCTATCTCTGGCTGCTCTGCTCTCTCTGTCTGGCTGCTCTCTCTCTCTGGCTGGCTGCTCTCTCTGTCTGGCTGCTCTCTCTCTCTATCTGTCTGGCTGCTTTCTCTCTGTCTTTTCTCTGTCTGGCTGCTCTCTCTCTCTATCTCTGTCTGGCTGCTCTATCTGTCTGGCTGCTCTCTCTCTGTATTTTCTCTGTCTGGCTGCTCTCTCTCTCTCTCTGTCAATTCAAGTCAAGGTCTTTATTACCATGGGAAACATATGTTAACATTGCCAAAGCAAGTGAAGTAGATAATAAACAAAAGTGAAATGAACAATAAAAAGTGAACAGTAAATATTACACTCACACAAGTTCCAAAAGAATAAAGACATTTCAAACGTCATTATGTCTATATTAACGATGTACAAAAAGGAAAATAATAAACATAAATATGGGTTTTATTTACATCTCCCTCCCCCTCTCTCTCTCTCTCCCCCTCTATCCCTTCCTCCCCCTCTCTCTCCTCCCTCTATCCCTTCCTCCCCCTCTCCCTCCCTCCTCTCTCCTCCCTCTATCCTTCCTCTCTCTATCCCTTCCTCCCCCTCTCCCTCCTCTCCCTCCTCTCTATCCCTCTCCCTCCCTCCTCTATCCCTTCCTCTCTCCACAGGGCCTGTGTTTAACTCTTCTTCTCCTGGCCATCTTTAAGAAGGCCCTCCCGGCCCTCCCCATCTCCATCTTCTTTGGCTTGGTGTTCTACTTTGCTACAGACAACCTGGTCAGACCCTTTATGGACCAGCTGGCTCTGCACCAGTTCTACATTTAGCAGGATGTTCCCCTTGCTCTCGCCACCCCCACGGGAGCTGCCATCATCAACACCAGGGGTGTATTCATTAGTGCACAACATAGCGAAACGTTTTTGCAACGAAAACATGTTTATTTTTTTCTCCGACCAAATCAGGTAGGTCCCGTCCCCCCCCCCCTTTTCGTTTTGTTGTGCCAGAGTTCAACCTCTAATAAGGGGACCAGGGGCATGTCCGGTCCGGTCCCCCGAATGAAGTTGATGGTCGTTTTTGATCTGCCCTTTTTGTTTCTGGGCGGGGCGGTAAGGGGGGGGGGGGGGGTGGTTCCTAACCATGATGTCTTTTGATTTGTTCATACTTTCCTCGTTTTCAAAAATAGTGATTGATACGCCGTCTAAAAGTTACGGTGAGTTGAAGGTGTACTGCGGTGGGTACTACTACCAACAGAGCTAGAATGAGTTGATGATTCTGTTGTTGTTTGGGGGGGGGTCACACACAAACCCCAGAAAGGAGAAGAAGAAGCTGGTTGGTTGGTTGGTCTCCTGAGAAAAAAGTACTTCAGAGGGGTTTTTAATAAACCCAACTGGTGGTTTAGGACTTTCACACTCACTAACGGACTGTCACGTGACCTGATGATGTAACTGATGATACTTGGTCAAATGTTTTTTTTTTTTTGTTGAATAATTCTACTTTGATTGTGCTTCTTGAATTGAACTCGTCAAAGAGCTTTGCTGTGTCCATTCATCACTGCTCCAGGGCTGTGTTCCAAACGGCTCCCTATTCCCTGGATAGTGCACTAGAGCCAATAGGGCTCTAGTCAAAAGTAGTGCACTATATTAGGGGAAAAGGGTGCTATTCATCCTGCATTCCAGGATTCATTTCCATGTTTTGTTTTTTGTTTTGTTTTTCCCCACTCAGTCAGATTTTCAGACCGTGAAAACAAAGGCCTGTGAGTTTTACACAGTGCTGATGGTCCACAATGGTTATTTTTCCTGAACAGGATGGTTTGAAACAACTCCTGTAGCGTTTATAATATAACAGCTTTGAGTTGTGTCCCCCAACACACGGCATCATAAACAAAACCACCACGGTTTGGTCAGAGCAATGTCTAAATCTAGACGTGTCGACGATTCTAGCCTGATTACCGTGTTTGTCATGACGATGGCGGCAGAGTTCGCGGGGGGGTCAATTCCGTTTCAATTCCAGTCAGTTCAGGAAGTATACTGAAATTCCAATTATCTACAATGCTTTTCAATGAGGAAAATGTGGAATTTGAATTTTTGTTTAACTCTCTGATTTGATTGGGTTTGGAATGGAATTGACCCCAACCGTGACGCCGAGTGACAGGAAGTTGACACGATAGCACAAACAGATCTGGGACCAGATTATGTTGCTTGATCCACACTAGAATCATCCTGTTGTCGCCTGGTTCTGTCTTAACAGTCGGTTTCTCCTCATGGAAACAAACTAAATGTTTTTGACGTAACGTCATGACAATACATTTGACAAGGAGTTGATATGATAGCACAAAACAGATCTGTGACCATTTTAAGATTTAATTTGACCAGGCTGTCCTGTTCTGCTTTCAAGACGAGCAACAAGTTGATCATGGCTGGCATAGAACTCTGTTAGACCAAACTAGTTCTTTAGTTATTTGTTTTTGTTCATGGATGCACATTAGGCTTAGTCCTAGAACTGAAAACACCCATTTTAAAATCATTATTTTTAGTCCAGGGCTTTGCTTAATCTGTGTCTAGGAGACAGAAACCTAGTGCTGCTCTCCGATTTAAAACTCTTTGCTGCAGAGTAACCTGCACATGGAGCAATGACATGAGGTCATTGTGCTGAGATTGGTGTTTTTCTTACTTTTGTAAAGATGGCCATGTGCATTATGCAAGGTTGTTCATTTAAAATGTTCCGTTTTAAAATAAATGAATCAAGAATAAAATACAAGTGGCATATCAGTAATTTATTGAAAATGATTCAACAGATTCATAAATAAAAGTGGGAACCCGTTCCTTTAGTTACAACATTAATTTAGTTACAACATTCCCTTAGTTACAACATTCCCTTAGTTACAACATTCCCTTAGTTACAACATTCCCTTAGTTACAACATTCCCTTAGTTACAACATTAATTTAGTTACAACATTAATTTAGTTACAACATTAATTTAGTTACAACATTCCCTTAGTTACAACATTCCCTTAGTTACAACATTCCCTTAGTTACAACATTCCCTTAGTTACAACATTCCCTTAGTTACAACATTCCCCTTAGTTACAACATTGTTGTCCTTTTTGTAGTGTTAAGTTTAGCGTTGTCTTACTGTTAGAACAGAAACCGCAGCCTGTCAACAAGTCAGCTGGAAGATTCAACATTAACATTAAATCATGTGGAATATGTTTGAACGTATTTGTGGTATATGATGTTGATTGCTTGGTGCACCAGTCAAGGCTTGTTCTGGTTACATGGCAGCAGGTCCTGAAGTGTGAAAGCTGTGCCACAGGGCAAAAAACCCCATCTAGTTTTCATTTTGAGTTGTCAACTAACGTGAATGAAAAGTGAAATCATCCGAAAGGAAGGTGGATCATTTTTTTTTTATTCTATTGAACAATAAACAGATTTGGCTAATCTGTATGGTCCAAATAATGATGATCCACACAAATAAAATAGATAGATAAAAAATATAGATACATCTATCTATCTAAACTTCAGGACCCTGTCTTTCAAAGATAATTCGTAAGAATCCAAATAACTTCACAGATCTTCATTGTAAAGGGTTTAAACACTGTTTCCCATGCTTGTTCAATGAACCATAAATAATTAATGAACATACACCTGTGGAACGGTTGTTAAGACACTAACAGCTTACAGACGGTAGGAAATTAAGGTCACAGTTATGAAAACTTAGGACACTAAAGAGGCCTTTCTACTGACTCTGAAAAACACCAAAAGAAAGATGCACAGGGTCCCTGCTAATCTGCGTGAACGTGCTTTAGGCATGCTGCAAGGAGGCATGAGGACTGCAGATGTGGCCAGGGCAATAAATTGCAATGTCCGTACTGTGAGACGCCTAAGACAGCGCTACAGGGAGACAGGATGGACAGCTGATCGTCCTCACAGTGGCAGACCACGTGTAACAACACCTGCACAGGATCGGTACATCTGAACATCACACCTGCGGGACAGGTAGAGGATGGCAACAACAATTGCCCGAGTTACACCAGGAATGCACAATCCCTCCGTCAGTGCTCAGACTGTCCGCAATAGGCTGAGAGAGGCTGGACTGAGGGCTTGTAGGCCTGTTGTAAGGCAGGTCCTCACCAGACATCACCGGCAACAACGTTGCCTATGGGCACAAACCCACCATCACTGGACCAGACAGGACTGGCAAAAAGTTCGCGTTTATCGTCGAAGGAATGAGCGTTACACCGAGGCCTGTACTCCGGAGCAGGATCGATTTGGAGGTGGAGGGTCCGTCATGGTCTGGGGCGGTGTGTCACAGCATCATCGGACTGAGCTTGTTGTCATTGCAGGCAATCTCAACGCTGTGCGTTACAGGGAAGACATCCTCCTCCCTCATGTGGTACCCTTCCTGCAGGCTCATCCTCACATGACCCTCCAGCATGACAATGCCACCAGCCATACTGCTCGTTCTGTGCGTGATTTCCTGCAAGACAGGAATGTTCTGCCATGGCCAGAGAAGAGACGGGATCGCAATCCCATTGAGCACGTCTGGGACCTGTTGGATCGGAGGGTGAGGGCTAGGGCCATTTCCCCCAGAAATGTCCGGGAACTTGCAGGTGCCTTGTTACCCCACTCTTCCACCATCTCACAGCAAGAACTGGCAAATCTGGTGCAGTCCGTGAGGAGGAGATGCACTGCAGTACTTAATGCAGCTGGTGGCCACACCAGATACTGACTGTTACTTTTGATTTTGACCCCCCCTTTGTTCAGGGACACATTATTCCATTTCTGTTAGTCACATGTCTGTGGAACTTGTTCAGTTTATGTCTCAGTTGTTGAATCTTGTCATGTTCATACAAATATTTACACACGTGAAGTTTGCTGAAAATAAACGCAGTTGACAGTGAGAGGACGTTTCTTTTTTTGTACTGGACACTATGAAACATCAAGGAAACCAGGCCTGGTATTCATAGCTCACGTTGAAAACCCTCATCAATCTACACACAATACCCCAGAATGGCAAAGCAAAAGCAGTTTTTTTATCAATTTAAATAACTATTATTTACATTTACATAAGTATTCAGACCCTTTACTCAGTAGTTTGTTGAAGCAGCTTTTGCAGCGATTACAGTCTCAGGTCTTCTTGGGTATGACGCTACAAGCTTGGCACACCTGTATTTGGGGAGTTTCTCCCATTTCTTTACCGATCCTCTCAAGCTCTGTCAGGTTGGATGGGGAGCGTCGCTGTACAGCTATTTTCAGGTCTCTCCAGAGATGTTACATCGGGTTCAAGTCCGGGCTCTGACTGGGCCACTCAAAGACATTCAGAGACTTGTCCCGAAGCCACTCCTGCATTGTCTTGGCTATGTGCTTAGGGTTGTTGTGCTGTTAGAAGGGGAACCTTTACCCCAGGCTGAGGTCCTGAGCACTCTGGAGCAAGTTTTCATCAAGATTCACTCTGTGCTTTGCTCCGTTCATATATTCCTCGATCCTGACTAGTCTACCAGTCCCTAACCCTAACCCTAACCCTGAAAAACATCCCCACAGCATGATGCCGCCACCACCGTGCTTCACCATAGGAATGGTGCCAGGTTTCTTCCAGACGTGACGCTTGGCATTCAGGCCAAAGAGTTTAATCTTGGTTTCATCAGACCAGAAAACCTTGTTTCTCATGGTCAAGAGTCCTTTAGGTGCCTTTTGGAAAACTCCAAGTGGGCTGTCACGTGCCTTTTGCTGAGGAGTGGCTTCCGTGACCAAGTCACCTCCCTGACCAAGGCCCTCCCCCCCGATTGCTTAGTTTGGCCGGGCGACCAGCTCTAGGAGGAGTCTTGGTGGTTCCAAACTTCTTCCATTTCAGATTGATGGAGGCCACTGTGTTCTTAGGGACCTTCAATGCTGCAGAAATGTTTTGGTATCCTTCCCCTGATCTGTGCCTCGACACAATCCTGTCTCGGAGCTCTAAGGACAATTCCTTCGACCTCATGGCTTGGTTTTTGCTCTGACATGCACTGTCAACTGTGGGACCTTATATAGACAGGTGTGTGCCTTTCCAAATCATGTCCAATCAATTGAATTTACCAGAAGTCGATTCCAATGAAGTTGTAGAAACATCTCAAGGAGGATCAATGGAAACAGGATGCACCTGAGTCTCATAGCAAAAGGTCTGAATACTGATGTAAATAAGTTTTTTTTAAATTTATTTAGACATTTTTGCAAACTTGTTTTCCACTTTGTCATTATGGGGTCTTTGTGTGTAGATTGAGGATATTTTTTTAAAATTTAGAACAATTCAAGGGGTCTGAATACTTTACATGTCAGAGCAAAAACCAAACCATGAGGTTGAAGGAATTGTCCTTAGAGCTCCGAGACAGGATGGTGTGGAGGAACAGATCTGGGGAAAAGGTACCAAAACATTTCTGCAACGTCACGTTAACAAACATATATGGGGATATCTGTTCTATCCAAAATTACATCCAACTGATGGCATTACCGCACACATGGAGGAGGCAAGTGGAAGGGGGAAAAGGTAGGGAACTTGTTTGTCCTTTGTTAAAGACCAAATTGGCACAAAAAAAAATATATATATATATATGTCTCCCAGCTTTACTTGAGGACAAATGTTGACAGCGGGGCCATACAGGTTGGGAAGAGATTTGATGTACTGATTACATGGTTTATGAACTGATATGCAAAACAATGCTTGATTCAAAAACTTTACATTTAAATGATTATACAAATTTCTGGCAACCAATTGATTGTTATATTTATATATATATATATTTATATATATGGGGGATACAACCAACTCAGCTCTGCAGATTTTGCTACAAAGCGACAGAATCATTACATTACTTATTTTGGAATTGCCCCTATGTAGCTTGTTTCTGGTCACAGGTTCAGGAATGGCTGAAAAAATTATATTTTATTTTAAATGAACATTGCTAATAGCACTTTTGCGAGATTTGGAAAGCCATAGTCCAACAATATAATCAAGGGCGCAACTTTCACGGGGACGACATGTTCCCCCCCCCCCCCCCCCCCACACATTCTGTGGTACAAAACGAGGCAACTATGTGCTTTAGGACCATGCGGACTTCTCCGAGCAGTCGGGTAGGCTGGGGTGAAGGTGATAGGTGGGGTGGGCTAAGAGTAGCTGAGGGGTGAGGTTAAGGGGATAGGTGGGGTGGACTGAGAGTAGCTGAGGGCTGGGGTGAAGGTGATAGGTGGGGTGGACTGAGAGTAGCTGAGGGCTGGGGTGAAGGTGATAGGTGGGGTGGACTGAGAGTAGCTGGGGTGAAGGTGATAGGTGGGATGGACTGAGAGTAGCTGGGGTGAAGGTGATAGGTGGGATGGACTGAGAGTAGCTGAGGGCTGGGGTGAAGGGGATAGGGGGGATGGACATAGTAGCTGAGGGGTGGGGTTAAGGGGATAGGCGGGATGGACTGAGAGTAGCTGAGGGCTGGGGTGAAGGTGATAGATGGGATGGACTGAGAGTAGCTGAGGCCTGGGGTGAAGGTGATAGGTGGGATGGACTGAGAGTAGCTGAGGGGTGGGGTGAAGGTGATAGGTGGGATGGACTGAGAGTAGCTGAGGAGAAGGTCTAAAAGCTCATGTTCTATAATAGTTATGACTGAACACGATGTATAATATATAATCTATCAGTACTATCTATCCAGATGTAATGTATAAACAACATAAAACAATCTCAGATTTTGCTGAGTTACAGTTCCTATAAGGAAATCAGTCAAGTTAAATAAATTCATTAGGCCCTGATCTATGGATTTCACATGACTGGGCAGGGGCGCCGCCATGGGTGGGCACAGGCCCACCCACTTGGGAGCCAGGCCGAGAATTCATTTTTCCCCACAAAAGGGCTTTGTACAGACAGAAATACACCTCAGCCGGATGTGGAGGTCCTGGGCTGGCTTGGTTACATGTGGTCTGCGGTTGTGAGGCCGGTTGGATGTACTGGCAAAATTCTCCAAAACGTCAGAGGCGGCTTATGGTAGAGAAAATAAACACTCTGGCGGATATTCCTGCAGTCATCATGCCAATTGCATGCTCCCTCAACTTGAGACAACTGCACATTTTAGAGTGGCCTTTTTATTGTCCCCAAGCACAAGGTGCACCTGTGTAATGATCATGCTGTTTTAATCAGCTTCTTGATAATCCATTCACCTGACAGGTATGGCATATCTTGACAGGTATCTTGACAAAGGAGAAATGCTCACTAACAGGGATGTAAACAAATGTGTGTATAACATTTGAGAGAAATAATCTATTTTGCATATGGAACATTTCTGAGGTATTTTATTTCATCTCATAAAACATGGGAACTGTACATTTATATTTTTGTTGTGTATATCAAATTACTTTTTTATTGCTATTACTGTAAAAAAATATATATATACAAAATTCCAGGCATGTCAAATTCCAGGCATGTCAAATTCCAGGCATGTCAAATGTGTGTAGAATGTACATGTTGCAACAAAAGTAAAAGCTGTAAAACAGCATTTTTCATTTTGTCCTAAGATGTGCCAAAAATATATTAATGTTTTAATAAAAAACCTGGAAAATACCAAGTAGGAGTTACCAAAGTGAGGAATGGGTAGGCTGCATCTACACTGTATACAAAAGTATATGGACACCCCTCCAAATTAGTGCATTTGGCTATTTCAGCCTGTTGCTGACGGGTGTATAAAATCGAGCACACAGCCATGCAATCTCCATAGACAAACATTGGCAGTAGAATGGCCTTACTGAAGAGCTCAGTGACTTTCAACGTGGCACCGTCATAGGATGCTACCTTTCCAACAAGTCAGTTCGTCAAATGTTTGCTCTGCTGGAGCTCACCAGCCTCCCCTGCTTCACCAGCCACCCCTGCTTCACCAGCCTCCCCTGCTTCACCAGCCACCCCTGCTTTACCAGCCTCACCAGCCACCCCTGCTTTACCAGCCTCACCAGCCACCCCTGCTTTACCAGCCTCACCAGCCTCCCCTGCTTTACCAGCCACCCCTGCTTTACCAGCCTCACCAGCCACCCCTGCTTTACCAGCCTCATTAGCCACCCCTGCTTTACCAGTCTCACCAGCCACCCCTGCTTTACCAGCCTCACCAGCCACCCCTGCCTCACCAGCCACCCCTGCTTTACCAGCCTCATTAGCCACCCCTGCTTTACCAGCCTCACCAGCCACCCCTGCCTCACCAGCTACACATTCCTACCCTGGTTTGATGCAACAGACCTCTCTGAACGGTGGGAACACGGTGGGAATTCCATGGACTATTTGGTACGCTGGCATTCTGTGTGGATCCCCCCCCCCCCCTGCCAATTTGCTGCCAGCCTGACTGGCACCGTGCCTGGATCTGTGGAGGCCTTAGCTGTAACCATGGGAACGGCTTGGCTTGGTCTATAGTGAGCAAGGACAGGGCAGGACAGTGGCACAGTTCTCCGTGACGTGACAGTTTAGCCAGTGTTTAGCTTCAGACTGTGCTTTAACCAACAGGACCAAGAAGATCCCAGGACTAACTGGCCTCTGGATCTGGGCCTCTGGATCTGGGCCTGTGGATCTGGGCCTCTGGAGCTGGGCCTGTGGATCTGGGCCTGTGGATCTGGGCCTGTGGATTTAGTAATGGCCCTCGGCCCCACCCCTTACTATGATCTGGCTTAGGAGGACACTAGAAGGAGAATCAAGCTGTCAATTCTCTCTCATCCTCTGTAGACAGAAGAGGGGATGTGACGTGGGAGGGGGTGTGATGGGGAGTGTGACACTCATCCTCTGTAGACAGAAGAGGGGATGTGACGTGGGAGGGGGTGTGATGGGGAGTGTGACACTCATCCTCTGTAGATTGAAAGTGGTCTGTGGGTAAAGGCCGGAGGGGGGGGGGGGGGGGTGTGTGTGACTGTCACTGTGATGTCTGTCTACGTGTAACCCTACGTGGGCCGTGGCCCAGGATAGCGCTCCACTAACGGGATTAGAGACGGAGGGATGGAGGAGGGAGTGGCCCATGTGAGACACGCAGGGACTAAGGTATTAGGTTTTAAAATAGTCACACGGAACAGGACAACTAACAGGTAACTAAGCAACACAGGCGTTTGCTGACCAGAAAAAAGGGGGAAACGAGACACGTGACATAACACACCATCTGGGAGACATCTTTCTCTCTCAGACAATCCAAACCAAGCCACACAGGAAGGAAGAGGAGGAAGACAGGAAGGTGAGGAAGAAAAACACTTGTAGAAGATCTCAATCTACACACTTGAGTACAAGAAGAAGAAGAAGCTCAACTCGACTAAAGAACAAGATGTCGTCGAAGGACAATCTGGAGGGTCTGGTGAAGCGTATGGAGTTGACCCAGACAGAGATGGAAGCTCTGAAGCTCCACTGTGGGAAGCAGAGTGAGGATCTCAGCCAGCTGGTGGTGGACCTGCACAGAGAGAACCAGGAGCTGCTGGAGAAATACAACCAGCTGGGTGCGGATATGAAGGAAGCCAAGGAAATCATAGAACAACTACAGGATACCAAGTACGCCTTCGACGCCAAGGAGAGACAGGCCCGTAAACTCAGCAAGCAGCTGTGAGAGGAATCCAGTGATTCCCAGAGTCGGTAACATGGGCTCTGAGGATCTGGGAGAGGAAGAACCCACAGGACACAAACTGGTTGAATCAACGTTTCCACGTCATTTCAACAATTTGATTTTGATTTGCAAAATGTAATCATCATAAAGGAAATTCTGGGATTTTGGCCTTTTCTTTTTTCAGCCAACTTTGTTACTTGTAACATTTTTGTTTATTTCACTTTGAATTCATGTTACTTGACAACTCAATCAAATAGAAATCAAAACTACATGTTTTACTGCCATCTGTGCACAGTGGAATGGGCTCTGAGGGTCTGGGGAGGAGAAGGGACTGGGTGGAAGTGGAGGGGTGGGTGGAGGGGTGGGTGGAAGGGGACGTGGAGGGGTGGGTGGAAGGGGACGTGGAGGGGTGGGTGGTGGTTAGGGTGGATTATTAAATGTTTGGGTAAACATGGGTAATGAATTGGAGGGACGTTATGTAGGGTTAGTATTTTAATTGATTTATTTAACCTTTATTTAACTAGGTAAGTCAGTTAAGAACAAATTCTTATTTACAATGACGGCCTACCGGGGAACAGTGGGTTAACTGCCTGGGGCAGAACGACAGCTATACACGACTGGCCCCCGCGACGAGATCGCTTTGAGGTGTAGAAAGGGGGCAGGGTTTGAGGTGTTGAAAGGGAACAGGGCAGGGTTTGAGGTGTTGAAAGGGAACAGGGCAGGGTCTGAGATGTAGAAAGGGAACAGGGCAGGGTTTGAGGTGTTGAAAGGGAACAGGGCAGGGTTTGAGGTGTTGAAAGGGAACAGGGCAGGGTCTGAGGTGTAGAAAGGGAACAGGGCAGGGTCTGAGGTGTAGAAAGGGAACAGGGCAGGGTCTGAGGTGTTGAAAAGGAACAGGGCAGGGTCTGAGATGTAGAAAGGGAACAGGGCACGGTTTGAGGTGTTGAAAGGGGGCAGGGTTTGAGGTTTTGAAAGGGAACAGGGCAGGGTTTGAGGTGTTGAAAGGGAACAGGGCAGGGTCTGAGATGTAGAAAGGGAACAGGGCAGGGTTTGAGGTGTTGAAAGGGAACAGGGCAGGGTTTGAGGTGTTGAAAGGGAACAGGGCAGGGTCTGAGGTGTAGAAAGGGAACAGGGCAGGGTCTGAGGTGTAGAAAGGGAACAGGGCAGGGTCTGAGGTGTTGAAAGGGAACAGGGCAGGGTCTGAGATGTAGAAAGGGAACAGGTCACGGTCTGAGGTGTAGAAAGGGAACAGGGCACGGTTTGAGGTGTAGAAAGGGAACAGGGCAGGGTTTGAGGTGTTGAAAGGGAACAGGGCAGGGTTTGAGGTGTTGAAAGGGAACAGGGCAGGGTTTGAGGTGTTGAAAGGGAACAGGGCAGGGTCTGAGGTGTAGAAAGGGAACAGGGCAGGGTTTGAGGTGTTGAAAGGGAACAGGGCAGGGTTTGAGGTGTTGAAAGGGAACAGGGCAGGGTTTGAGGTGTTGAAAGGGAACAGGGCAGGGTCTGAGGTGTAGAAAGGGAACAGGGCAGGGTCTGAGGTGTAGAAAGGGAACAGGGCAGGGTCTGAGGTGTTGAAAGGGAACAGGGCAGGGTCTGAGGTGTTGAAAGGGAACAGGGCAGGGTCTGAGGTGCTGAAAGGGAACAGGGCAGGGTCTGAGGTGTTGAAAGGGAACAGGGCAGGGTTTGAGGTGTTGAAAGGGAACAGGGCAGGGTCTGAGGTGTAGAAAGGGAACAGGGCAGGGTCTGAGGTGTAGAAAGGGAACAGGGCAGGGTCTGAGATGTAGAAAGGGAACAGGGCAGGGTTTGAGGTGTAGAAAGGGAACAGGGCAGGGTTTGAGGTGTTGAAAGGGAACAGGGCAGGGTTTGAGGTGTAGAAAGGGAACAGGGCAGGGTCTGAGGTGTAGAAAGGGAACAGGGCAGGGTTTGAGGTGTTGAAAGGGAACAGGGTTTGAGGTGTAGAAAGGGAACAGGGCAGGGTTTGAGTTGTTTTGGTGGTGTTTGTTTTTTATAAATGTATAGACTGCATTTTCATTTATGTGTGTGTGTGTGTGTGTGTGTGTGTGTGTGTGTGTGTGTGTGTGTGTGTGTGTGTGTGTGTGTGTGTGTGTGTGTGTGTGTGTGTGTGTGTGTGTGTGTGTGTGTGTGTGTGTGTACACATCTTAACCAGCAATGAGGAGGGGATGAATGTAAAGTGAAGTAATTCCACTGTGAACTTAAATGCTGTGGCTTAGTGTGTACTATAAAGCTGTATTTAGATGTAATGAGCAAGACAGCAGATTGTGGAGGATGTCGGGACTGTGGATTCTAGCAAGACAGCAGATTGTGGAGGATGTCGGGACTGTGGATCCTAGCAAGACAGCAGATTGTGGAGGATGTCGGGACTGTGGATCCTAGCAAGACAGCAGATTGTGGAGGATGTCGGGACTGTGGATCCTAGCAAGACAGCAGATTGTGGAGGATGTCGGGACTGTGGATCCTAGCAAGACAGCAGATTGTGGAGGATGTCGGGACTGTGGATCCTAGCAAGACAGCAGATTGTGGAGGATGTCGGGACTGTGGATCCTAGCAAGACAGCAGATTGTGGAGGATGTCGGGACTGTGGATCCTAGCAAGACAGCAGATTGTGGAGGATGTCGGGACTGTGGATCCTAGCAAGACAGCAGATTGTGGAGGATGTCGGGACTGTGGATCCTAGCAAGACAGCAGATTGTGGAGGATGTCGGGACTGTGGATTCTAGCAAGACAGCAGATTGTGGAGGATGTCGGGACTGTGGATCCTAGCAAGTAGCAGATTAGGGGAGGATGTCGGGACTGTGGATCCTAGCAAGTAGCAGATTAGGGGAGGATGTCGGGACTGTGGATCCTAGCAAGTAGCAGATTGTGGAGGATGTCGGGACTGTGGATCCTAGCAAGTAGCAGATTGTGAAGGATGTCGGGACTGTGGATCCTAGCAAGTAGCAGATTGTGGAGGATGTCGGGACTGTGGATCCTAGCAAGTAGCAGATTGTGGAGGATGTCGGGACTGTGGATCCTAGCAAGTAGCAGATTGTGGAGGATGTCGGGACTGTGGATCCTAGCAAGTAGCAGATTGTGGAGGATGTCGGGACTGTGGATCCTGGCAAGACAGCAGATTGTGGAGGATGTCGGGACTGTGGATCCTAGCAAGTAGCAGATTGTGGAGGATGTCGGGACTGTGGATCCTAGCAAGACAGCAGATTGTGGAGGATGTCGGGACTGTGGATCCTAGCAAGTAGCAGATTGGGGGAGGATGTCGGGACTGTGGATCCTAGCAAGTAGCAGATTATGGGAGGATGTCGGGACTGTGGATTCTAGCAAGTAGCAGATTGTGGAGGATGTCGGGACTGTGGATCCTAGCAAGTAGCAGATTAGGGGAGGATGTCGGGACTGTGGATTCTAGCAAGTAGCAGATTGTGGAGGATGTCGGGACTGTGGATTCTAGCAAGTAGCAGATTGTGGAGGATGTCGGGACTGTGGATTCTAGCAAGTAGCAGATTGTGGAGGATGTCGGGACTGTGGATTCTAGCAAGTAGCAGATTGTGGAGGATGTCGGGACTGTGGATTCTAGCAAGTAGCAGATTAGGGGACGTCATCGTGGCTACTATGGGTTATATGGGATGGACTGTAATGGAGACTTTTAAAAGGGAACTGTTTACATCTCAAATGGAACCCTATTCCCTATATAGTGCACTACTTTAGACCAGAGCCCTATGGCACCCTATTCCCTATATAGTGCACTACTTTACACCAGGCCCGTAGGAATAGGGTGCCATTTGGGACGTAGTCATTGTGTTCACATGGTGTTCTACAGAAAAATCAAGAAGTTAGTATTTATAGTTGCCAGGTTGGAAAATCTTCAAACGGAGCTTGCACATCTACCCAATGACTTTATTACATTGGTTGGTCTGTGTCATGACTGTCCTGTGAGGATCCAAATAGGTCAGATCAGCTTGGCAATGGATGATTTCAACCAGACCTTCTCTCACCCGCAGAGGGGCGGGGAGGAGGGAATTGGTGTGGTGGGTTGACACCTGTTGTTAATTAAAGGAGAGGAGATCCAGGGTCTCTCTGTCCAAATTCATAAAGGAATGTGCTTTGTCTCTGGAGGGTTTTCCCGCCAAAACTGTAACACGTTCTAAAGCGAACACAAGAACAATATTTCTAACAGAGCGTGGGGAAAGGTCAGAGGCGATCTATAGAAAACTAATGTCATAATGTTTGTTATTTTGTGATGCCATTAAAAATGTTATAGAGGAAATACTGTAACTTGAAGTATGTACACGACATGTACGAGGTCTCCATCCTTTACGTTGTGTATGAACAATGATGAAAGTAGTTTTGTTAAAATAGGGATGTGATTTTAGGAGCCATAAGATATAATTTGTCTCCTATAAAACTTTGCACAGTAAATAGCCACGCCCCAGAGTGAGGTCAGAGAGCATGTCAACCTGATGGAACCGTCCCTTTGGACCAGAGTGAGGTGAGAGAGCATGTCAACGTGACGGAACCGTCCCTTTGAACCAGAGTGAGGTCAGAGAGCGTATGTCAACCTGACGGAACCGTCCCTTTGGACCAGAGTGAGGTCAGAGAGCGTGTCAACCTGACGGAACCGTCCCTTTGGACCAGAGTGAGGTCAGAGAGCGTGTCAACCTGACGGAACCGTCCCTTTTGGACCAGCGTGTATAAAAGGATTGGTAAAGAACTCAACATTTAGACCCGAGGGGAGTGTAGCTGCAGCTCACGTCCAAAGTGGTTTGAACTCTGAAATCTCAACACGAGGTAGAGAAGATGAAGTCACCTCCCAGACAACCACTGGGATGGCTGATTAGCTGTCCTAAGTAAAGTATCTAGAAAGTTGAACTTAAGAGGGATCATTCTACTACTCTTCTCAAATCAATGTAGTACACTACTCTCATCACCCAATGAAAACCGTTGACACGGCTGGCTAGCGTGTCTTCAAAGAGGCATCTTCAGGAGCGAATGGAAGGGAAATCAACTCTGGACTACAAGATGAATCAAGATATTTACATAAATATCGTAAATATCGTAAATACATAAATGATTTCTTACTCCAAACAGGCGGCGGTTCGTGTGCAAAGTATCTAATTACTGTGAGATTAGTTTCTAAATGTACCAAAGTATTATGTCTCTGTACCTTTCTCTCTCTCGCCCCCTTCCATCTGTTTTGTAAAAAGCCACCATATGTTGTCAGTCCGATAGTGACCTGTTTCTAATGTGTCTATGTTTATCCCGTGTTACCATTTAGTTAGCTAGTAAATAAATAATTAAACCAATTTGTGTAGTCCTGAATCATAAGTAAGGTTGGGGTTTTTGCAGATGCAAGGAGGTTACGACTGTTCAGAATGATATGATACGAGGTTCTGATTAATAAGTTGTCTGTTTATAGATGTGATAGGTAAAGACCTTATAGAGATTCATTCGGGAGATGGTAACTCTTTAAAGAACCGCTCTCGTGGTGCCCCAAATCCTAATGAGTTAATTGTTACATGATTCATTTAATCGGGTAACAATTAAACATAGTTAGTTGATTTAGATAATTAACAGTCATCAGATTAATGAAAGTAAAGTCACGACAGCTGGTTGGTCAGCATCATTGTGTTGATTGAATAAAAACAGCATCTGATACTGGATTGGATGATCATATGTTTGTTGCCTGACTTTGGTCAAACCCTAAAGAGTGGACACATGAGGACTTGTACCATAGAGATGGACTAGAGGGAGTGAGGACCATAGAGATGGACTAGAGGGAGTGAGGACCTGTAGTATAGAGATGGACTAGAGGGAGTGAGGACCTGTAGTATAGAGATGGACTAGAGGGAGTGAGGACCTGTACCATAGAGATGGACTAGAGGGAGTGAGGACCTGTAGTAAAGAGATGGACTAGAGGGAGTGAGGACCTGTAGTATAGAGATGGACTAGAGGGAGTGAGGACCTGTACCATAGAGATGGACTAGAGGGAGTGAGGATCTGTAGTATAGAGATGGACTAGAGGGAGTGAGGACCTGTACCATAGAGATAGACTAGAGGGAGTGAAGAACATAGAGGTGACTAGAGGGAGTGAGGACCTGTAGTATAGAGATGGACTAGAGGGATTGAGGACCTGTACCATAGAGATGGACTAGAGAGAGTGAGGACCATAGCGATAGATTAGAGGGAGTGAGGACCTGTACCATAGGGATGGACTAGAGGGAGTGAGGAACATAGAGATGACTAGAGGGAGTGAGGACCTGTAGTATAGAGATGGACTAGAGGGAGTGAGGACCATAGAGATGGACTAGAGGGAGTGAGGAACATAGAGATGACTAGAGGGAGTGAGGACCTGTAGTATAGAGATGGACTAGAGGGAGTGAGGACCTGTAGCATAGAGATGGACTAGAGGGATTGAGGACCTGTACCATAGAGATGGACTAGAGGGAGTGAGGACCTATACCATAGAGATGGACTAGAGGGATTGAGGACCTGTAGCATAGAGATGGACTAGAGGGAGTGAGGACCTGTACCATAGAGATGGACTAGAGGGAGTTAGGACCTGTACCATAGAGATGGACTAGAGGGAGTGAGGACCTGTAGTATAGAGATGGACTAGAGGGAGTGAGGACCATAGCGATGGATTAGAGGGAGTGAGGACCTGTACCATAGAGATGGACTAGAGGGAGTGAGGACCTGTAGCATAGAGATGGACTAGAGGGAGTGAGGACCTGTAGCATAGAGATGGACTAGAGGGAGTGAGGACCTGTACCATAGAGATGGACTAGAGGGAGTGAGGACCTGTACCATAGAGATGGACTAGAGGGAGTGAGGACCTGTAGCATAGAGATGGACTAGAGGGAGTGAGGACCTGTACCATAGAGATGGACTAGAGGGAGTGAGGACCTGTACCATAGAGATGGACTAGAGGGAGTGATGACCATAGAGATGGACTAGAGGGAGTGAGGACCTGTAGTATAGAGATGGACTAGAGGGAGTGAGGAACATAGAGATGGACTAGAGGGAGTGAGGACCTGTAGCATAGAGATGGACTAGAGGGAGTGAGGACCTGTACCATAGAGATGGACTAGAGGGATTGAGGACCTGTACCATAGAGATGGACTAGAGGGAGTGAGGACCTGTAGTATAGAGATGGACTAGAGGGAGTGAGGACCTGTACCATAGAGATGGACTAGAGGGAGTGAGGACTTGTAGCATAGAGATGGACTAGAGGGAGTGAGGACCTGTAGTATAGAGATGGACTAGAGGGAGTGAGGACCTGTACCATAGAGATGGACTAGAGGGAGTGAGGACCATAGAGATGGACTAGAGGGATTGAGGACCTGTACCATAGAGATGGACTAGAGGGAGTGAGGACCTGTACCATAGAGATGGACTAGAGGGAGTGAGGACCTGTACCATAGAGATGGACTAGAGGGAGTGAGGACCTGTAGTATAGAGATGGACTAGAGGGAGTGAGGACCTGTACCATAGAGATGGACTAGAGAGAGTGAGGACCATAGCGATAGATTAGAGGGAGTGAGGACCTGTACCATAGGGATGGACTAGAGGGAGTGAGGAACATAGAGATGACTAGAGGGAGTGAGGACCTGTACTATAGAGATGGACTAGAGGGAGTGAGGACCATAGAGATGGACTAGAGGGAGTGAGGAACATAGAGATGACTAGAGGGAGTGAGGACCTGTAGTATAGAGATGGACTAGAGGGAGTGAGGACCTGTAGCATAGAGATGGACTAGAGGGAGTGAGGACCTGTACCATAGAGATGGACTAGAGGGAGTGAGGACCTATACCATAGAGATGGACTAGAGGGATTGAGGACCTGTAGCATAGAGATGGACTAGAGGGAGTGAGGACCTGTACCATAGAGATGGACTAGAGGGAGTGAGGACCTGTAGAATAGAGATGGACTAGAGGGAGTGAGGACCATAGCGATGGATTAGAGGGAGTGAGGACCTGTACCATAGAGATGGACTAGAGGGAGTGATGACCATAGAGATGGACTAGAGGGAGTGAGGACCTGTAGTATAGAGATGGACTAGAGGGAGTGAGGAACATAGAGATGGACTAGAGGGAGTGAGGACCTGTAGTATAGAGATGGACTAGAGGGAGTGAGGACCTGTACCATAGAGATGGACTAGAGGGATTGAGGACCTGTACCATAGAGATGGACTAGAGGGAGTGAGGACCTGTAGTATAGAGATGGACTAGAGGGAGTGAGGACCTGTACCATAGAGATGGACTAGAGGGAGTGAGGACTTGTAGCATAGAGATGGACTAGAGGGAGTGAGGACCTGTAGTATAGAGATGGACTAGAGGGAGTGAGGACCTGTACCATAGAGATGGACTAGAGGGAGTGAGGACCATAGAGATGGACTAGAGGGATTGAGGACCTGTACCATAGAGATGGACTAGAGGGAGTGAGGACCTGTACCATAGAGATGGACTAGAGGGAGTGAGGACCTGTACCATAGAGATGGACTAGAGGGAGTGAGGACCTGTAGTATAGAGATGGACTAGAGGGAGTGAGGACCTGTACCATAGAGATGGACTAGAGAGAGTGAGGACCATAGCGATAGATTAGAGGGAGTGAGGACCTGTACCATAGGGATGGACTAGAGGGAGTGAGGAACATAGAGATGACTAGAGGGAGTGAGGACCTGTACTATAGAGATGGACTAGAGGGAGTGAGGACCATAGAGATGGACTAGAGGGAGTGAGGAACATAGAGATGACTAGAGGGAGTGAGGACCTGTAGTATAGAGATGGACTAGAGGGAGTGAGGACCTGTAGCATAGAGATGGACTAGAGGGAGTGAGGACCTGTACCATAGAGATGGACTAGAGGGAGTGAGGACCTATACCATAGAGATGGACTAGAGGGATTGAGGACCTGTAGCATAGAGATGGACTAGAGGGAGTGAGGACCTGTAGCATAGAGATGGACTAGAGGGAGTGAGGACCTGTAGCATAGAGATGGACTAGAGGGAGTGAGGACCTGTAGCATAGAGATGGACTAGAGGGAGTGAGGACCTGTACCATAGAGATGGACTAGAGGGAGTGAGGACCTGTAGCATAGAGATGGACTAGAGGGAGTGAGGACCTGTACCATAGAGATGGACTAGAGGGAGTGAGGACCTGTACCATAGAGATGGACTAGAGGGAGTGATGACCATAGAGATGGACTAGAGGGAGTGAGGACCTGTAGTATAGAGATGGACTAGAGGGAGTGAGGAACATAGAGATGGACTAGAGGGAGTGAGGACCTGTAGTATAGAGATGGACTAGAGGGAGTGAGGACCTGTACCATAGAGATGGACTAGAGGGATTGAGGACCTGTACCATAGAGATGGACTAGAGGGAGTGAGGACCTGTAGTATAGAGATGGACTAGAGGGAGTGAGGACCTGTACCATAGAGATGGACTAGAGGGAGTGAGGACTTGTAGCATAGAGATGGACTAGAGGGAGTGAGGACCTGTAGTATAGAGATGGACTAGAGGGAGTGAGGACCTGTACCATAGAGATGGACTAGAGGGAGTGAGGACCTGTAGTATAGAGATGGACTAGAGGGAGTGAGGACCTGTAGTATAGAGATGGACTAGAGGGAGTGAGGACCTGTACCATAGAGATGGACTAGATGGAGTGAGGACCTGTAGTATAGAGATGGACTAGAGGGAGTGAGGACCATAGCGATGGACTAGAGGGATTGAGGACCTGTAGTATAGAGATGGACTAGAGAGAGTGAGGACCATAGCGATGGACTAGAGGGATTGAGGACCTGTACCATAGGGATGGACTAGAGGGAGTGAGGACCTGTACCATGGAGATGGACTAGAGGGAGTGAGGACCTGTAGTATAGAGATGGACTAGAGGGAGTGAGGACCTGTACCATAGAGATGGACTAGAGGGATTGAGGACCTGTACCATAGAGATGGACTAGAGGGAGTGAGGAGCTGTAGTATAGAGCTGGACTAGAGGGAGTGAGGACCTGTACCATAGAGATGGACTAGAGGGAGATAGGACCATAGAGATGGACTAGAGGGAGTGAGGACCTGTAGCATAGAGATGGACTAGAGGGAGTGAAGAACATAGAGATGGACTAGAGGGAGTGAGGACTTTAGAGATGGACTAGAGGGAGTGAGGACCTGTAGCATAGAGATGGACTAGAGGTTGTGAGGACCAAAGAGATGGACTAGAGGGAGTGAGGACCATAGAGATGGACTGGAGGGAGTGAGGACCTGTAGCATAGAGATGGACTAGAGGGAGTGAGGAACATAGAGATGGACTAGAGGGAGTGAGGACCTGTAGTATAGAGATGGACTAGAGGGAGTGAGAACCATAGAGATGGACTAGAGGGAGTGAGGACCTGTAGCATAGAGATGGACTAGAGGGAGTGAGGACCTGTACCATAGAGATGGACTAGAGGGAGTGAGGAACATAGAGATGACTAGAGGGAGTGAGGACCTGTAGTATAGAGATGGACTAGAGGGAGTGAGGACCTGTAGCATAGAGATGGACTAGAGGGAGTGAGGACCTGTAGCATAGAGATGGACTAGAGGGAGTGAGGACCATAGAGATGGACTAGAGGGAGTGAGGACCTGTAGCATAGAGATGGACTAGAGGGAGTGATGACCATAGAGATGGACTAGAGGGAGTGAGGACCTGTAGTATAGAGATGGACTAGAGGGAGTGAGGACCTGTACCATAGAGATGGACTAGAGGGAGTGAGGACCTGTAGTATAGAGATGGACTAGAGGGAGTGAGGACCTGTACCATAGAGATGGACTAGAGGGAGTGAGGAACATAGAGATGACTAGAGGGAGTGAGGACCTGTAGTATAGAGATGGACTAGAGGGAGTGAGGACCTGTACCATAGAGATGGACTAGAGGGATTGAGGACCTGTACCATAGAGATGAACTAGAGGGAGTGAGGACCATAGAGATGGACTAGAGGGAGTGAGGATCATAGAGATGACTAGAGGGAGTGAGGACCTGTACCATAGAGATGGACTAGAGGGATTGAGGACCTGTACCATAGAGATGGACTAGAGGGAGTGAGGACCTGTAGCATAGAGATGGACTAGAGGGAGTGAGGACCTGTACCATAGAGATGGACTAGAGGGAGTGAGGAACATAGAGATGACTAGAGGGAGTGAGGACCTGTAGTATAGAGATGGACTAGAGGGAGTGAGGACCTGTAGCATAGAGATGGACTAGAGGGAGTGAGGACCTGTAGCATAGAGATGGACTAGAGGGAGTGAGGACCATAGAGATGGACTAGAGGGAGTGAGGACCTGTAGCATAGAGATGGACTAGAGGGAGTGATGACCATAGAGATGGACTAGAGGGAGTGAGGACCTGTAGTATAGAGATGGACTAGAGGGAGTGAGGACCTGTACCATAGAGATGGACTAGAGGGAGTGAGGACCTGTAGTATAGAGATGGACTAGAGGGAGTGAGGACCTGTACCATAGAGATGGACTAGAGGGAGTGAGGAACATAGAGATGACTAGAGGGAGTGAGGACCTGTAGTATAGAGATGGACTAGAGGGAGTGAGGACCTGTACCATAGAGATGGACTAGAGGGATTGAGGACCTGTACCATAGAGATGAACTAGAGGGAGTGAGGACCATAGAGATGGACTAGAGGGAGTGAGGATCATAGAGATGACTAGAGGGAGTGAGGACCTGTACCATAGAGATGGACTAGAGGGATTGAGGACCTGTACCATAGAGATGGACTAGAGGGTTTGAGGACCTGTACCATAGAGATGAACTAGAGGGAGTGAGGACCATAGAGATGGACTAGAGGGAGTGAGGATCATAGAGATGACTAGAGGGAGTGAGGAGCGACACCAGGAAGGGGGTGGACGACATCATTGTCCAACTGTATACCCTGTAAACACAGCCTGCACTGTGAGGAGATCAGGAAACGCCCCGACACACAGAGAATCACATCACTGATGGGCATTGGGCCTGGCCGTGGAGCTGCCTGCGGTAGACATCAGATGGGAGGCACCTGGCATGTGACACACCATTCCAATTCTGGAGTTTGATGCATTCTGGGAAATGTATTTTTTTCTGATTATGAATTATTATAGACAACCTACACAAAGATCTTGAGAATATTTTCAGACTACTGTAATTATGTAAAATTTGTTTAAAGTGAATAAGTATTTTGAGAGCATATACCTCACCATCACCTGGGAGGCCACCTCTGTCATGATGGGTTCTGGGAGGCCCCTCCAACCCCTCTATCTGTCATGTAATCAGACAGAATGACAACTCATACAAAGTAAACAGACAGAAGGGCTGTATCCTAAATGGCACCCTATTCCCACTATGGGTCTGGTCTAAAGTAGTGCACTATATAGGGAATAGGGCTCTGGTCTAAAGTAGTGTACTACATAGGGAATAGGGCTCTGGTCTAAAGTAGTGCACTATATAGGGAATAGGGCTCTGGTCTAAAGTAGTGCACTATATAGGGAATAGGGCTCTGGTCTACAGTAGTGCACTATTAGGGAATAGGGCTCTGGTCTAAAGTAGTGTACTACATAGGGAATAGGGCTCTGGTCTAAAGTAGTGCACTATATAGGGAATAGGGCTCTGGTCTAAAGTAGTGTACTACATAGGGAATAGGGCTCTGGTCTAAAGTAGTGCACTATATAGGGAATAGGGCCCTGGCCTAAAGTAGTGCACTATATAGGGAATAGGGCTCTGGTCTAAAGTAGTGCACTATATAGGGAATAGGGCTCTGGTCTAAAGTAGTGTACTACATAGGGAATAGGGCTCTGGTCTAAAGTAGTGCACTACATAGGGAATAGGGCTCTGGTCTAAAGTAGTGTACTATATAGGGAATAGGGAGCCATTTGGGATGTAAACAATGTTGACTGAAGTGGATGATTATATGATCCCACCCAGATCCATATTTCCACAGACCAGATAAACCACTGGGTACCACTAGGCTGTCCATAATAACTGGCTGTTTGGGTGTTTCTGCCTAAAAGGAGATACAATCACTGTGTTCCTAAAACCACCTCACCACCCGATAGACAGAAGAGGAGCCTCACCCCAGTAAAGACGAGGGGGAGGAGAGAGGGGTGGTAGTTCAGGAACCACATGGTGGTAGTTTCCTAAACATAGTGTGCTCGTAGCAGCTGTGTGGCGGTTTCACCCAAAATAACCACTCTGTTTACTAACTGATCATCTCTGTAGTTCTCATGAGAAAGTTTAGCAAGATTTGGTAGAGATCAATGGCCATGGGAAAAACACATGAATAAAATGCCACATCTCTAGAATTCTCATTGATAAGGTCTTTATTTGTTTTATATTTCGTTCATTTTCATTTTTTTTTCTTTTTCTTTTTTTCTATCATTAATTTCGTTCAATTAAATTATCCGAAATGTAGAAAACACAACCAAGTGTTTCAGATTACGACTTCTGTCTTGAAGCCATTTGTGATTGAGGCTGATCACACCCCATACAGCAGGGTTGGGGTCTATTTGGAATGTCTGAATTTAATTCAAATTAAGCCATGAATTGAAATCTGAATTTGACACCCCACAGGAAGCAGAATTTGAATTAAATTGGATTGAAAGGAAGTAGAATTTTAATTCAAAACAATTAAAATAAATTAAACTGAGACATGAAGCATGAAAGTGTCATTCATTTGAAAACCTTTTTACGAAAATCATCAGTCACTTGTTACCTGCAAAGAATACAGATACCATTTCAAATATTAGCTTGATTACAAGTTAAAGATGTCATATAGTATTTTTGTTTTGTATTTATCCATTTCCAATTCTGGAGTGTTTGATGCATTCTGGGAGATGTATTTTTTATGGTTATGAATTAGTATAGACAACCTACACAAAGATCTTTAGAATATTTTCAGACTACTGTAATTATGTAAAATTTGTTTAAAGAGAATAAGTATTTCGAGAGCATATGTTTCAACCATATGTTTTACATAGTAACCGTATATCAAAATAATCATTTTTTATAGTGATGTGTAGAATAAATTTGCTATTTGAATTTAATTGAAATTAAATTATACTTCCTGTGTGGTGTGGCCAATTCAAAATACTGAAATATTGCTCTGTTCATGTAAATGTGATATTTCAGTTTTATTTTTAAATACATTTGCTAAAATGTCTAAAATCCTGATTTTGCTTTGTCATTATGGGGTATTGTGATGTCATTATGGGGTATTGTGATGTCATTATGGGGTATTGTGATGTCATTAGGGGGTATTGTAATGTCATTATGGGGTAGTGTGTGTAGATTAATGAAGGGGAAAAACAATTTGATCAATTTTAGAATAAGGCTGTAATGTAACAAAATGTGGAAAAAGTCAAGGGGTCTGAATACTTTCCGAATGCATTGTATATCTTGCTATAAACGCAACGTGACTGCAAAAGAGACAAGTTGGAATCAAGGCCGGCGTTATGGGCGGGGCTTAGGGGACCTGGCCCGCCCTACCGTACCTCCTTGCCTGTCCAAATAAAATATTTAAATATTGATCATTTATTTGACGGAGACGTGCGCCGACAGAAAGACGCATCAATCTCTGATAAAGCATCCGTCGAGCGAAACAGCGCCCCTCTGTCTTTCTATGGGTAGACCATGTATCTGATGCTGTCTGGACAAAAAGAGTATGGCATGTCATACTATTTATGGCCAGGCAGAATCAGATACATGGTCTACCCATAGAAAGACAGAGGGGCGCTGTTTCACTCGACGGATGCTTTCTCTGGTGATAGGTTTTACCGGAGAGGAAGAGGCAAAGCGACGAGGGCTCACTATCGACGAAATCTGTCCAGAATACACCCAACGCGTTTTTATGTGAATAAAAATTGTCAGACTCCAGCCACTCTAGTCATAGGCTGTTCTCTCTGCTACCGCATGACAAGCGGTACCGGAGCACCAAGTCTAGGTTCAAGAGGCTTCTAAACAGCTTCTACCCCCAAGCCATAAGACTCTTGAACATCTAGTCAAATGGCTACCCAGACTATTTACATTGCCCCCCCCTCTCCACACCACTGCCACTCTCTGTTGTCTTCAATAACTCTACCTACATGTACATACTACCTCAACTAACCGGTGCCCCCGCACACTGACTCTGTACCAGTACACCCTGTATATAGCCTCCACATTGACTCTGTACCGTAACACCCTGTATATAGCCTCCACATTGACTCTGTACCGGTACCCCCCTGTATATAGCCTCCACATTGACTCTGTACCGGCACCCCCCTGTATATAGCCTCCACATTGACTCTGTACCGGTACCCCCTGTATATAGCCTCCACATTGACTCTGTACCGGTACCCCCTGTATATAGTCTCCACATTGACTCTGTACCGGTACCCCCTGCATATAGCCTCCACATTGACTCTGTACCGGCACCCCCTGTATATAGCCTCCACATTGACTCTGTACCGGTACCCCCTGTATATAGTCTCCACATTGACTCTGTACCGGCACCCCCTGTATATAGCCTCCACATTGACTCTGTACCGGCACCCCCCTGTATATATCCTCCACATTGACTCTGTACCGGCACCCCCCTGTATATATTGTTATTTTTCACTGCTGCTCTTTAATTACTTGTTACTTTTATCTCTTATTCTTACCCGTATTTTTTGAAACTGCATTGTTGGCTAGGGGCTTTTCAGTAAGCATTTCACTGTTGTATTCGGCGCATGTGACTAATAAAATAAACATTTGATTTGAAAATGTGATTTGATGACGCAGACCTAAAGCTTGTAGCCTGCCTTCCCGTCTTTAAGACGACTCCCATTGTTTGGGCGGAGACATGAGCATCTCATCATTATATACAGGTCTCTGGTTTCAACCTCTTGCGAATTGGAAAGGACAGTTGGCGATTGCACGGCGCACTGTTCAGATGCTGGCTTCCCTTAAAGTACATTTTATGTTTTGCCAAAATTACATAATTACTCCTGTCAAAATACTTCACCAGAGAACATGACTTAGCCACAGAGGATCATTAGCTTCTTTATATATTTTTGTTGTTGCTGTGGATTGTTTCAACTCACAAGTGAGTAGGCCTATGCCTGTTGGTGAAGCCAGCACATGTGGCAACAGGCCTAGCTGATTACTGAGTTGGACTGTCAGTGATAAGCATCTAAAATACAGTGAGCACCATAATTCATTGGACAGTGACCATTTTTCTTGATATTTTGGTTAGAAAGGCGAGATTACAGTTTGCTAAAAAGCACCTAAAAGAGCCCCAAGAGTTCTGGAAAAAAGTATTGTGTACAGATGAGACAAAGTTTAACATGTACCAGAGTGATGGAAAGAGGAAAGTGTGGAGAGAAAAAAAAGACATGACCATGATCCAAAGCATACCACCTCATCCGTGAAACATGGTGGAGGGGGTGTTATGACTTGGGCCTGTATGGCTGCCAGTGGAACATGGTGGAGGGGGTGTTATGGCTTGGGCCTGTATGGCTGCCAGTGGAACATGGTGGAGGGGGTGTTATGGCTTGGGCCTGTATGGCTGCCAGTGAAACATGGTGGAGGGGGTGTTATGACTTGGGCCTGTATGGCTGCCAGTGGAACATGGTGGAGGGGGTGTTATGGCTTGGGCCTGTATGGCTGCCAGTGGAACATGGTGGAGGGGGTGTTATGACTTGGGCCTGTATGGCTGCCAGTGGAACATGGTGGAGGGGGTGTTATGGCTTGGGCCTGTATGGCTGCCAGTGAAACATGGTGGAGGGGGTGTTATGGCTTGGGCCTGTATGGCTGCCAGTGGAACATGGTGGAGGGGGTGTTATGGCTTGGGCCTGTATGGCTGCCAGTGGAACATGGTGGAGGGGTTGTTATGGCTTGGGCCTGTATGGCTGCCAGTGAAACATGGTGGAGGGGGTGTTATGGCTTGAGCCTGTATGGCTGCCAGTGAAACATGGTGGAGGGGGTGTTATGACTTGGGCCTGTATGGCTGCCAGTGAAACATGGTGGAGGGGGTGTTATGGCTTGAGCCTGTATGGCTGCCAGTGAAACATGGTGGAGGGGGTGTTATGACTTGGGCCTGTATGGCTGCCAGTGGAACATGGTGGAGGGGGTGTTATGGCCTGGGCCTGTACGGCTGCCAGTGAAACATGGTGGAGGGGGTGTTATGGCTTGGGCCTGTATGGCTGCCAGTGGAACATGGTGGAGGGGTTGTTATGGCTTGAGCCTGTATGGCTGCCAGTGAAACATGGTGGAGGGGGTGTTATGACTTGGGCCTGTATGGCTGCCAGTGGAACATGGTGGAGGGGGTGTTATGGCTTGGGCCTGTATGGCTGCCAGTGAAACATGGTGGAGGGGGTGTTATGGCTTGGGCCTGTATGGCTGCCAGTGAAACATGGTGGAGGGGGTGTTATGGCTTGGGCCTGTATGGCTGCCAGTGGTGTTATGGCTTGGGCCTGTATGGCTGCCAGTGGTGTTATGGCTTGGGCCTGTATGGCTGCCAGTGGTGTTATGGCTTGGGCCTGTATGGCTGCCAGTGGTGTTATGACTTGGGCCTGTATGGCTGCCAGTGAAACATGGTGGAGGGGGTGTTATGGCTTGGGCCTGTATGGCTGCCAGTGAAACATGGTGGAGGGGGTGTTATGGCTTGGGCCTGTATGGCTGCCAGTGAAACATGGTGGAGGGGGTGTTATGGCTTGGGCCTGTATGGCTGCCAGTGGTGTTATGGCTTGGGCCTGTATGGCTGCCAGTGAAACATGGTGGAGGGGGTGTTATGGCTTGGGCCTGTATGGCTGCCAGTGAAACATGGTGGAGGGGGTGTTATGGCTTGGGCCTGTATGGCTGCCAGTGGTGTTATGGCTTGGGCCTGTATGGCTGCCAGTGAAACATGGTGGAGGGGGTGTTATGACTTGGGCCTGTATGGCTGCCAGTGGAACATGGTGGAGGGGGTGTTATGGCTTGGGCCTGTATGGCTGCCAGTGAAACATGGTGGAGGGGGTGTTATGGCTTGGGCCTGTATGGCTGCCAGTGGTGTTATGGCTTGGGCCTGTATGGCTGCCAGTGGAACATGGTGGAGGGGGTGTTATGGCTTGAGCCTGTATGGCTGCCAGTGAAACATGGTGGAGGGGGTGTTATGGCTTGGGCCTGTATGGCTGCCAGTGAAACATGGTGGAGGGGGTGTTATGACTTGAGCCTGTATGGCTGCCAGTGAAACATGGTGGAGGGGGTGTTATGGCTTGGGCCTGTATGGCTGCCAGTGGAACAGGCTCACTTGTCTTCATCGATGATGTGACTGCAGATCAGAAGTAGAACAAAGACTTCTGAAGTCTACAGAAATATTTTATCTGCTCAGATAAAACCAAATGCCTCCAAACTCATTGGACGGCACTTCATCATGCAACAAGACAATGACCCTAAACATACTGCTAGAGCAACGAAGGGGTTTTTGATGGCCAAAAAGTGGAACATCCTTGACTGGCCGAGTCAATCACCGGATCTGAATCCAATTGAACATGCATTTTACATGCTGAAGAGGAGACTGAAGGCAATAAGTCCCCGAAACAAGCAGGAACTGAAGATGGCTACAGTACAGGCCTGGCAGAGCATCACCAGGGAAGATACCCAGCGTCTGGTGATGTTACAGGCCTGGCAGAGCATCACCAGGGAAGATACCCAGCGTCTGGTGATGTTACAGGCCTGGCAGAGCATCACCAGGGAAGATACCCAGCGTCTGGTGATGTTACAGGCCTGGCAGAGCATCACCAGGGAAGATACCCAGCGTCTGGTGATGTTACAGGCCTGGCAGAGCATCACCACGGAAGATACCCAGCGTCTGGTGATGTTACAGGCCTGGCAGAGCATCACCAGGGAAGATACCCAGCGTCTGGTGATGTTACAGGCCTGGCAGAGCATCACCAGGGAAGATACCCAGCGTCTGGTGATGTTACAGGCCTGGCAGAGCATCACCAGGGAAGATACCCAGCGTCTGGTGATGTTACAGGCCTGGCAGAGCATCACCAGGGAAGATACCCAGCGTCTGGTGATGTTACAGGCCTGGCAGAGCATCACCACGGAAGATACCCAGCGTCTGGTGATGTCGATGCATCGCAGACTTCAAGCAGTCATTGCATGCAAAGGATATGCGACCAAATATGAACAATGATTACTTTATTCTACATTACGTTAAACTGTCCAATGTTTTTTGATGCCTGAAAATGGGGGGGGGGGGGGGGGGAATGTACAAAAGCTTCTATAATTTCTAAACCGTTCATCCAGGATGTATGAAAATACCCTCAAATTAAAGCTGACAGTCTGCACTTCACCCTCATTGTCATCGTATCCTTTCAAACTCAAAGTGCTAGAGTAGAGAACCAAAATAACAACAAAAAAATGGTCACTGTCCAATGAATTATGGTGCTCACTGTATGTGAAGATAATGAGTCTTGAGGATCATTTAATAATGTTGAGACAAGATGAAGAGGAGGATCATTTAATAATGTTGAGACAAGATGAAGAGGAGGATCATTTAATAATGTTGAGACAAGATGAAGAGGAGGAGCGTGCGGTGAAGATAGGGGACATCTCTCTCTCTAATGAAAAGATGCACTCAGATCTCCAGAACGCCGTCTTACCGCCAATTCTTACGCATTCATTGTGTGTTTTCCCTTTGATCAATTTCCATGACATATGTCACCGGTAGGCCTAGTAAATGTACCGTTCATTTTCCCTCATTTGGTTACATTAATCTCTGTTAATGCATGTACTAGTTACAGTCGTTAAAGCTTACCTTTGTCGTTATCAAAGTGGACAATTTGTTTGCGGTGTTCACAACCTGCTACACTTGTTGGAGACAAGTTTAGGTTTATTTCCTAACCATAATTTACGAGATCTGTCCATTTTTAAAAATATATTTTTTTAAATTGTCTTTTGTTTGGAGTACTCCACGTGAGCAATGAGCACGTGACTGGTTTCTCTCTAGGAATGTAGAGAGGTAGCTCGCTCGCCCGAACATGCATAGAAGAAGGCCTATCTGGCCTGCTGCGTGCATATCTAGGAAAGTGCCCATTTTGGGATGTCTGATTTCTGATTGCCTTAACTCAGTACACCCCACCACTAATAAACTGAGCTTCTCATTCATTTTTTTTCTTCCCCTTTACAAAGTCTGTGTTTGTTTTTTTGTTTTTTACATCATTGTGAATAAAAGTAGTTCTTTACAGTATTTGACAAATCTTTCCAACACTCTCCCTGCCTCGATAATCACGACGCCTCGGCGTGAAAGAGAAACATAGCATGATCTGATGATCCCATATATATTCACAGTGGAAACGTCAGAATAAAACCTGCTCTGTCCCTAACTCATTGGTGCGGGAAACCGTAGGCAGACAGTAGACAGATTCATGTTATTTTTGTGAAAACTTTTTATCGGGATATGTTCTTCTGTTTTTATTTTTTATCGTCTTTAGGTCCTATGTATTTTACTTAGTCGATGATGGAAGTTCTAGGCCTACTGCTGCATTGGCCTATAGGCTATCTCTGAGTCTCTCCTTTCTTTAGCCGCCATTGGATCATAGGGTAGGCTATCAACGTGTCCACACGGCAGAGTGTCTCGCCTTAGATTTGTATAATTTTAAATTCCCATTTTTATGATTAACCACCTGAAAAAGATTTTGATTAACAAAAAAACTTTATTATTGAATTAAACTGTTCCACTAAAAAAACTACAAATACCATGATGCTCTGGACGAGACTATCAATCGAGGCAAAGGTAAGAATCTCTGAATGAACTATTTTACGTGAGCTAAAATGCAGTGATAAATAAATTGGCTTCATTTCTTTAAATCGACAATTCTGTTAACTGTCTTGTGCAAGTTTTAAATTGACACAATACTCGTTAGCCCAACGTGTCAGCTAGAGATGACGATCAGGAGCTTGCAGGGATTTGTAGTTTTGAGTGATGTTCTACTTTGACGTTTGTTCAAGCCTATACTTACAACTTGTGCTAAGTTAAGATATTATACTGAATTAAATCAACCAGACTCGGAGGTAAACGTTAACATGTTTTTAATGTAACAAGCCTTTACTGGCGTGGTGATGTCATCTATCAGTACATCACATCAATACACAACAATGTTAATTAGCATTTTTGAATATGAGAGTAAATAGAGCCCTGAATATATTGATAAAAGCCACCTTGTCCGAGGGAGATTTTACAGGTTATCAAAACATCACGCCAGGGTACGCCTATACTAAACACAGTCCTTATCCCCTATTGGAAAAATGAATGGTGGAAAAACAATTGGAACTATTTCCCTTGTTTGACCACTAGGTTTTATGGGTATTATGACACCTCCACTGTGGGGGATCTAAGGTCTTCACCATAACACCCATTTAAAAAAAACAAAAAAAAACGGTGAACGTACAAGCCTGTGTACACATAGGAGGTACCTTAAAGAAACGTACCCACTAACGGAAATCAAAAGGTCCGTCCAACCGATTCGTTGGCATGCCAGCTCTCATCAACCCGGGACGTGTGGTCACCCTATTATAAACCTATTCATATATATATAATTGTTAAACCCTGGTATTAACGAAGCTGTTACATCATAACACGTTATTACACTATAATAATCTGACACGGTTCAACTCAAATAGCCCGTACTGTAATGCCATAATAACAGTACTGTGTGTGAGCCACTCATCTCTCGTGGACAGATTCTCATGAACAGGAAATGACAAACTTTCGCGAAATAAATTTTGTTCTGAGGTAACCAAGATTAGAGGGCCACTGGTATGTAAAAAAACGAGAATTACTCATTAAAAGTGTGTCGTGCACATTCATTCTGAGAAGAAGGATCTTAAAATCTACAAACGTTAATTAACAGTTATTTTTACAATCTGAAATTATAGCCTCACAGTAATTCTCCCCGGTTGAGTTCTGTACATTGACACACTGTAATCACCAGCACGCAGATCCCGGGCACCGTGGGGTTAACCCGAGTGACGCAGACAGAGGTTTTAACACCGACTGGACTCTTTCTCCTCTTTTCAATTTCCTGCTGGAAAGAGAAAGGAAAGGAGTCTTGCAGCTAGATAAGCTCATCAGAAAAGGAGTTGGGCACAGGGGCTAATAACTGAAACACTCCCCGGCAGAGAGAGACGGAGCTAGCAGGTAATATTAGAACCGCAGCTGCGGAGGTACTACGACACAGTGAAAACGCGCAGCAAGGAATCATCAGGTATTTTGGATAGTTGAAAGGACGCAGAAACGCTCAAAGGGTAAGTTCTGACGACTTTTATTAGGATTTCTGGCATTTTATATTTAGTAAGAATAGCTTCGTGGGAAATGTTTTGAAAGCCAACATTTTTGCGAACAATAATACGCTTTTGCTGGAGTTACTTTTCACATATTTCTGATTTGTAGGCAGGCTACCAGCTATTAATAGACTATTAATTTCTACTTTTAATTAACTTGTACTACATTCAGTTTAGCTAAAGTCATTCAACATTTTTTTTCAACATAGTCTTAGTGTTTTGCAGAGCAGAACAGAGCGTACCCTCTCCTGTTGGAGAATATAACGCATCTCCACTGGGCAAAAAACGTATTAAATAAACGTTTTCCCCACGTCATTTTCAACAAAAGATCAATGTGATGACGTTGAATCAACGTGTAAAACTGATTAGATTAGCAAAAAGTCATCAACATAAGGACATTTAGTCTTTTTTTTCCACACAACTTTTAACCTAAATCTCATGACATGGTGAATAAAATAAAATAAAAATCAACTCTAATTCATATTAGTTGACAACTCAAGCAAATGTCTGTGGCCAGTGGACCCTGCCAGATCAGCCTGTGATGCTCATATGGAGCTGTAGGCTAGTGACACAAGTGGTCTAAAGTACCTAAGTAAAAAATACTTTAAAGTATTACTTAAGTAGTTTTTTGGGGGGTATCTTGTACTTTACTGTTTACTTTTACTCCACTACATTCCTAAAGAAAATAATGGACACAAATACTTCATTTGTAAATTAATGTCTGAGTGTTGGAGTGTGCCACTGGCTATCGTAAATAAAATAAAAACAAGAAAGGAATTTGAAATGATTTATACTTTTACTTTTACTTTTGATACTTAAGTATATTTAAAACCAAATACTTTTGGACTTTTACTCAAATAGTATTTTACTGGGTGACTAACTTTATTTTTTAATTTTTAATTTTTATTTTTATACAATTGAGTACTTTTTCCATCACTGAGGGACACCCTCTTTTATCACCTTCCATGAACCTAGGCTACACTCAAGGCGCCTGAAAATAAATGAGAGCCACACACTCCAGGAGCTCAGATGCAAAAAAAATGTCATGTCCAACGTTTCGACAGCCAAGCTGTCTTCATCAGGGTTTAATCACAAACACTGCGGGATGACTCGTTTATTTAGTGTCAAAAGACACACAGGTGTCTGTAATCACGGCCAAGGATACACACACAAACACATTACTGTTACTTGCTTAATTCTGTTAGCACAACAATGAATAAATAAGTTGAACAACGTTGAATAAATAAGTTATTATTATAATATGCATGACTTCATTAATGGGCCATTCCTACACAACGCTCAGTGTATTATACAGTGCGTGCACGTGTGTTTGTGTGTGTGTGTGTATGCGTGCACGTGTGTTTGTTTGTGTGTGTATGCGTGCACGTGTGTTTGTTTGTGTATACAGTCGGTGTGCATGCACGTGTGTTTGTGTGTGTGTGTGTGTGTGTGTGTGTGTGTATGCGTGCACGTGTGTTTGTACATGTGGTCAAGGAATGGGACTCGGGAGTGCAAGAGTTTTTGCTGACCAGTCTATTGAACGGTGTTAGTGAGAGTTGAATCCTGTGACTGGGGCTCTGCCCTGACCCCCTAACTCTGACAGTTCCGGTAATGAGTTGAGAACAATAGGCTCATAGAGCCGCTGACTCCATTAACAACCTTCAAGTGAGTGCAATTACGGACAGTCAGATCAGCCCAGACCAGAGTGTCCAGAGCCCGCTGGGCTACCTTGTCCCCCCCCTTTCAGGGAACCATAGTAAAACATTCTCGTATGTTCCCAGAACAGAACACCTCCGTTACCAGAATGTTGAAGAAAAAAACGTAGATAAATGATTAATAATTATTTCTGTTTTCTGATTTTATTTCCACCATAAACATCTCACATGACATATAGGATTTGAAAATCACTTTATAATAATGACTGTATAACTACTACAAGCTAACGGTGTTATATTAACGTTCGGTAATAAACCATTTATAAGGCGTTTTACAAAAACGTCTTCCCACCATTTATTAATCATTTGCTCTCACATTTTGTAAATGTTAGTAAACTAAGTCATTATAATCTCCTTTATCAGACTAACTAACTGGTTTTTGTCGTTTCCATCAGTGAAAGAGGAAGATGTTGTGGTGCCTGGTTGCTTTGCAGCTGTTCTTGGCTCCAGCTCTCCTGGTAAGCAGACATGATGTACATATGAATAGTATTGCATTACATTGTTATTGTATTCAGTGAATACAAATTGTTACGTGGGGGAAAAAAGCAGTCCGGTACAGATAACACATCCAACCTACACTACATTGCCAAAAGTATTTGGACACCGCTTTAAATTAGTGGATTCTGCTACTTCAGTCACACCCGTTGCTGACAGGTGTATAAAATTGAGCACACAGCCATGCAATCTCCATAGACAAACATTGGCAGTAGAATGGCCTTACTGAAGAGCTCAGTGACTTTCGACGTGGCACCGTCATAGGATGCCACCTTTCCAGCAAGTCAGTTCGTCAAATTTCTGCCCTGCTAGAGCTGCCCCCAGTCAACTGTAAGTGCTGTTATTGTGAAGTGGAAACGTTTGGGAGCAACAACGTCTCAGCCGTGAAGTGGTAGGCCACACAATCTCACAGAACGGGAGTGCTGAAGCGCGTATAGCACAATAACTGTTTGTCGGGAGCTTCGTGAAATGGGTTTCCATGGCAGAGCAGCCGCACACAAGCCTAAGATCACCATGCACAATGCCAAGCGTCGGCTGAAGTGGTGTAAAGCTCGCCACCATTGGACTCTGGAGCCGTTGAAACGCGTTCTCTGGAGTGATGAATCACGCTTCACCATCTGGCAGTCCTACGGATAAATCTGGGTTTGGCGGATGCCAGGAGAACGCTATCTGCCCTAAAGCATAGTGCCAACTGTAAAGTTTGGTGGAGGAGGAATAATGGTTTGGGGCTGTTTTTCATGGTTCGGGCACCTTAGTTCCATTGATGGGAAATCTTAACGCTACAGCATACAATGACATTCTAGACGATTCTGTGCTTCTAATTTTGTGGCAACAATTTGGGGAAGGACCTTTTCTGTTTCAGCATGACAATGCCCCCTTGCAGAAAGCGAGGTCAATGGTTTGTCGAAATTGGTGTGGAAGAACTGGACTGGCTTGCACAGAACCCTGACCTCAACCTCATCGAACACATTTGGGATGAATTGGAACGCCGATTGCGTGCCAGGCCTAATCGCCCAACATCAGTGCCCGACCTCACTAATGCTGTTGTGGCTGAATGGAAGCAAGTCCCCCACAGCAATGTTCCAACATCTAGTAGAAAGCCTTCCCAGAAGAGTGGAGGCTGTTCTAACAGCAAAAGGGGGACCAACTCCAGATTAACACCAATGATTTTGAAATGAGATGTTGGACGAGCAGGTGTCCACATACTTTGGCCATGTAGTGTATGCGTTACAGTACTGTGTTACATAGGTCCCCACAGGGACCACATAGTAAACATGTAGACACTAGCTGTACTATACTTTGGATGTCTACTAAACATGTATTATAATAGGTGACAGGTTAGTGGTGACAGGATAGTGGTGGCAGGACAGTGGTGGCAGGACAGTGGTGGCAGGACAGTGGTGGCAGGAAGTGGTGGCAGGATAGTGGTGGCAGGACAGTGGTGGCAGGACAGTGGTGACAGGCAAGTGGTGACAGGATAGTGGTGGCAGGATAGTGGTGGCAGGACAGTGGTGGCAGGACAGTGGTGACAGGCAAGTGGTGACAGGACAGTGGTGACAGGATAGTGGTGGCAGGACAGTGGTGACAGGACAGTGGTGACAGGAAAGTGGTGACAGGACAGTGGGGACAGGATAGTGGTGACGGGATAGTGGTGGCAGGACAGTGGTGACAGGACAGTGGTGACAGGATAGTGGTGACAGGATAGTGGTGACAGGACAATGGTGACAGGACAGTGGTGACAGGACAGTGGTGAGGTAGATGGCAGGATAGTGGTGACAGGACAGTGGTGAGGTAGATGACAGGACAGTGGTGACAGGACAGTGGTGACAGGACAGTGGTGACAGGATAGTGGTGACAGGACAGTGGTGACAGGACAGTGGTGACAGGACAGTGGTGAGATAGATGGCAGGATAGTGGTGAGATAGATGACAGGATAGTGGTGACAGGACAGTGGTGAGGTAGATGACAGGACAGTGGTGACAGGACAGTGTTGAGGTAGATGACAGGATAGTGGTGACAGGATAGTGGTGAGGTAGATGGCAGGACAGTGGTGACAGGACAGTGATGACAGGACAGTGGTGACAGGACAGTGGTGAGGTAGATGGCAGGATAGTGGTGACAGGACAGTGGTGAGGTAGATGACAGGAGAGTGGTGAAAGTACAGTGGTGACAAGATAGTGGTGACAGGACAGTGGTGACAGGATAGTGGTGGCAGGATAGTGGTGAGGTAGGTGACAGGATAGTGGTGAGGTAGGTGACAGGATAGTGGTCAGGTAGATGACAGGATAGTGGTGAGGTAGATGACAGGATAGTGGTGAGGTAGGTGACAGGATAGTGGTGACAGGATAGTGGTGAGGTAGATGACAGGATAGTGGTGAGGTAGATGACAGGATAGTGGTGAGGTAGATGACAGGATAGTGGTGAGGTAGGTGACAGGATAGTGGTGACAGGATAGTGGTGAGGTAGATGACAGGATAGTGGTGAGGTAGATGACAGGATAGTGGTGAGGTAGATGACAGGATAGCTGTGAGGTAGATGACAGGGGGGAGGGGTATATGGGGTCTGGAGTCAGAAGCTTTTATCAGAGCCCTATGGCCCCTGGTCAAAAGTAGTGCACTATATAGGGATAGGGTACCATTTAAAGTAGTGCACTATATAGGGATAGGGTACCATTTAAAGTAGTGCACTATATAGGGATAGGGTACCATTTAAAGTAGTGCACTATATAGGGATAGGGTACCATTTGGGACTCAGACCACTATGTTTTGTTTTAAATGTCCAGCTGCCTAGTGGGGACTACTGGGAGGAATGGAGTCCCTATGGAGAATGTAGTAGGAGCTGTGGGAGTGGGGTTACCATGAGAACCAGGAGATGTGTTACCCAGAGGTAAGAGATGTGTTTATTTATTTCTTTCTTCTTTCTTTGTTGGACGTGACTCTACTCCTTCACTATACTCTTTCAAACAGAGCGTAGCTGTGTTTTACAAGGTCCAAAATGTTTAGCTTGACAGAAAGTCACATAGTGAGATTGCCAATGTTATATAGAACACCCAGGAGTTATGGACGTGGTTATGATGATATCAGGTTATATAGAACACCCAGGAGTTATGGACGGCTATGATCGGCTATGAAAAGCCAACTGAAAATTATTCATGATTATTATTTGACCATGCTTGTCACTTATGAACATTTTGAACATCTTGGCATAGTTCTGTTATAATCTCCACCCAGCACAGCCAGAAGAGGACTGGCCACCCCTCATAGCCTGGTTCCTCTCTAGGTTTCTTCCTAGGTTTTGGCCTTTCTAGGGAGTTTTTCCTAGCCACCGTGCTTCTACACCTGCATTGCTTGCTGTTTGGGGTTTTAGGCTGGGTGTCTGTACAGCACTTCGAGATATTAGCTGATGTACGAAGGGCTATATAAAATAAACTTGATTTGATTTGATTTGATGTGATTATGATGATATCAGGTTATATAGAACACCCAGGAGTTATGGACGTGGTTATGATGATATAAGGTTATATAGAACACCCAGGAGTTATGGACGTGGTTATGATGATATCAGGTTATATAGAACACCCAGGAGTTATGGACGTGGTTATGATGATATCAGGTTATATAGAACACACAGGAGTTATGGATGTGGTTATGATGATATCAGGTTATATAGAACACCCAGGAGTTATGGACGTGGTTATGATGATATCAGGTTATATAGAACACCCAGGAGTTATGGACGTGGTTATGATGATATCAGGTTATATAGAACACACAGGAGTTATGGACGTGGTTATGATGATATCAGGTTATATAGAACACCCAGGAGTTATGGACGTGGTTATGATGATATCAGGTTATATAGAACACCCAGGAGTTATGGACGTGGTTATGATGATATCAGGTTATATAGAACACCCAGGAGTTATGGACGTGGTTATGATGATATCAGGTTATATAGAACACCCAGGAGTTATGGACGTGGTTATGATGATATCAGGTTATATAGAACACCCAGGAGTTATGGACGTGGTTATGATGATATCAGGTTATATAGAACACCCAGGAGTTATGGACGTGGTTATGATGATATCAGGTTATATAGAACACCCAGGAGTTATGGACGTGGTTGTGATGATATCAGGTTATATAGAACACCCAGGAGTTATGGACGTGGTTATGATGATATCAGGTTATATAGAACACCCAGGAGTTATGGACGTGGTTATGATGATATCAGGTTATATAGAACACCCAGGAGTTATGGACGTGGTTATGATGATATCAGGTTATATAGAACACCCAGGAGTTATGGACGTGGTTATGATGATATCAGGTTATATAGAACACCCAGGAGTTATGGACGTGGTTATGATGATATCAGGTTATATAGAACACCCAGGAGTTATGGACGTGGTTATGATGATATCAGGTTATATAGAACACCCAGGAGTTATGGACGTGGTTATGATGATATCAGGTTATATAGAACACCCAGGAGTTATGGACGTGGTTATGATGATATCAGGTTATATAGAACACCCAGGAGTTATGGACGTGGTTATGATGATATCAGGTTATATAGAACACCCAGGAGTTATGGACGTGGTTGTGATGATATCAGGTTATATAGAACACCCAGGAGTTATGGACGTGGTTGTGATGATATCAGGTTATATAGAACACCCAGGAGTTATGGACGTGGTTATGATGATATCAGGTTATATAGAACACCCAGGAGTTATGGACGTGGTTATGATGATATCAGGTTATATAGAACACCCAGGAGTTATGGACGTGGTTATGATGATATCAGGTTATATAGAACACCCAGGAGTTATGGACGTGGTTATAATTGTACTGTGTCCAGGCAAGATTGTAGGGAGTGACACTTTAACTTTGAATAGGATCTCTATCTTTTATGTCGGGTGTTGTCTTCTGCGCTCTCAGCAGAGCGTGCCGTGAAACCAGCAGAAGATGAGATGGGAACGAGTTTACTGTGTATTACGGTTGGGACAGGATAAGAAACATATTATTGTCAGCTGTCCCGTTTTCACAGAACAGCGGCATTTGTTTCTAGGATTTGGCAGGTTTTTACTGGCGGTGGTTGAGGGTTCTTGTGTTTCTGTTGGAAGGATTTTATGTGTTCTCACGTGGTTGTGGCTTGTTGTGATGGAGTGTTGATGATGACTATGATGGTCTATAACCCATATGATTATGTGAGTAAGCTGGTTAGAGAGAGAGGAGGGATAGAGAGAGAGGAGGGATAGAGAGAGGAAGGATAGAGAGAGAGGAGGGATAGAGAGAGGAGGGATAGAGAGAGGAGGGATAGAGAGAGGAGGGATAGAGAGAGGAGGGATAGAGAGAGAGGAGGGATAGAGAGAGAGGAGGGATAGAGAGAGAGGAGGGATAGAGAGAGAGGAGGGATAGAGAGAGAGGAGGGATAGAGAGAGAGGAGGGATAGAGAGAGGAGGGATAGAGAGAGGAGGGATAGAGAGAGGAGGGATAGAGAGAGAGGAGGGATAGAGAGAGAGGAGGGATAGAGAGAGAGGAGGGATAGAGAGAGAGGAGGGATAGAGAGAGAGGAGGGATAGAGAGAGAGGAGGGATAGAGAGAGGAGGGATAGAGAGAGGAGGGATAGAGAGAGAGGAGGGATAGAGAGAGGAAGGATAGAGAGAGGAGGGATAGAGAGAGGAGGGATAGAGAGAGGAAGGATAGAGAGAGGGAGGATAGAGAGGGATAGAGACAGAGGTCATATCCAGCCTGTCCTGCCAGCTTGCTACATCGTATCTACCACAGAGTTGTATCCATAAATCATAGAGCTGGAATCCAGCCTGCATGTTCCTTCTTGCACCTCGTTGTAATGTGATCTCAGCGTACCGTAGGAAGAGACAGGGGAAACTGAAGTACAGTATGTGTTTCCCCCTCCAAAAAAGACTTCAACCAACTGGATGAGGAGCTACAGCCTCAAGGGGTCATTGGGGTCACAACAACACCAAACCCTTCCTGAGGTGCTTGGTTATATATGAAGGACTTTATCCTTCATCCTTCTTTCAGCTGTGATCTATGCTGCCCAAAAGACAGAGATAAACCAGCTGGTCATGATGGGATTGCAAGCCGTCGGTAGTCAGCAGTTCTCTGCCTGATTGAGGTTGAGTCCCAAATGGAACCCTATTCTGATTGAGGTTGATTCATAAATGGAACACTATTCTGATTGAGGGTGAGTCCTAAATGGAACCATATTCTGATTGAGGTTGATTCCTAAATGGAACCATATTCTGATTGAGGTTGATTCCTAAATGGAACACTATTCTGATTGAGGTTGATTCATAAATGGAACACTATTCTGATTGAGGTTGATTCATAAAGGGAACCCTATTCTGATTGAGGTTGATTCCTAAATGGAACACTATTCTGATTGAGGTTGATTCATAAATGGAACACTATTCTGATTGAGGGTGATTCCTAAATGGAACACTATTCTGATTGAGGTTGATTCCTAAATGGAACACTATTCTGATTGAGGGTGATTCATAAATGGAACCCTATTCTGATTGAGGTTGATTCCTAAATGGAACACTATTCTGATTGAGGGTGATTCATAAATGGAACACTATTCTGATTGAGGGTGAGTCCTAAATGGAACCCTATTCTGATTGAGGTTGATTCATAAATGGAACACTATTCTGATTGAGGGTGATTCATAAATGGAACCCTATTCTGATTGAGGTTGATTCCTAAATGGAACCCTATTCTGATTGAGGGTGATTCATAAATGGAACCCTATTCTGATTGAGGTTGATTCCTAAATGGAACACTATTCTGATTGAGGTTGATTCATAAATGGAACACTATTCTGATTGAGGTTGATTCATAAATGGAACCCTATTCTGATTGAGGTTGATTCCTAAATGGAACACTATTCTGATTGAGGGTGATTCTCAAATGGAACCCTATTCTGATTGAGGTTGATTCATAAATGGAACACTATTCTGATTGAGGGTGAGTCCTAAATGGAACCATATTCTGATTGAGGTTGATTCCTAAATGGAACCATATTCTGATTGAGGTTGATTCCTAAATGGAACACTATTCTGATTGAGGTTGATTCATAAATGGAACACTATTCTGATTGAGGTTGATTCATAAATGGAACCCTATTCTGATTGAGGTTGATTCCTAAATGGAACACTATTCTGATTGAGGTTGATTCATAAATGGAACACTATTCTGATTGAGGGTGATTCCTAAATGGAACACTATTCTGATTGAGGTTGATTCATAAATGGAACACTATTTCGATTGAGGTTGATTCATAAATGGAACCCTATTCTGATTGAGGTTGATTCCTAAATGGAACACTATTCTGATTGAGGTTGATTCATAAATGGAACACTATTCTGATTGAGGGTGAGTCCTAAATGGAACCCTATTCTGATTGAGGTTGATTCATAAATGGAACACTATTCTGATTGAGGGTGATTCATAAATGGAACCCTATTCTGATTGAGGTTGATTCATAAATGGAACCCTATTCTGATTGAGGTTGATTCCTAAATGGAACCATATTCTGATTGAGGTTGATTCATAAATGGAACACTATTCTGATTGAGGTTGATTCTCAAATGGAACCCTATTCTGATTGAGGTTGATTCATAAATGGAACCCTATTCTGATTGAGGTTGATTCCTAAATGGAACACTATTCTGATTGAGGTTGATTCCTAAATGGAACCATATTCTGATTGAGGTTGATTCCTAAATGGAACCCTATTCTGATTGAGGTTGATTCTCAAATGGAACCCTATTCTGATTGAGGTTGATTCATAAATGGAACCCTATTCTGATTGAGGTTGATTCCTAAATGGAACACTATTCTGATTGAGGTTGATTCCTAAATGGAACCCTATTCTGATTGAGGTTGATTCCTAAATGGAACACTATTCTGATTGAGGTTGATTCTCAAATGGAACCCTATTCTGATTGAGGTTGATTCATAAATGGAACCCTATTCTGATTGAGGTTGATTCCTAAATGGAACACTATTCTGATTGAGGTTGATTCCTAAATGGAACACTATTCTGATTGAGGTTGATTCTCAAATGGAACCCTATTCTGATTGAGGTTGATTCCTAAATGGAACCCTATTCTGATTGAGGTTGATTCCTAAATGGAACCCTATTCTGATTGAGGTTGATTCCTAAATGGAACTCTATTCTGATTGAGGTTGATTCTCAAATGGAACCCTATTCTGATAAATGGAACCCTATTCTGATAAATGGAACCCTATTCTGATAAATGGAACCCTATTCTGATAAATGAAACCCTGTTCTGATTGAGGGTGATTCCTAAATGGAACCCTATTCTCTACATACTGTATTACTTTTGACACTGGGCCCGCGTCAAAAGTAGTGCACTACATAGGATGCCATTTGGGACGTAACCTGAGTGATGGCAGGGTGGGTCAGGATTTGATTTAATTTTAACCTTTATTTAACTAGGCAAGTCAGTAACGAACAAATTCTTATTTTCAATGACGGCCTAGGAACTGCCTTGTTCAGGGGCAGCACGACAGATTTGTACCTTGTCAGCTCGGGGATTCAATCTTGCAACCTTTCGGTTATTAGTCCAACACTTTAACCACTAGGCTGCGCTGCCGCCTCTACACTCTAACCACTAGGCTGCGCTGCCGCCTCTACACTCTAACCACTAGGCTACGCTGCCACCTCCACACTCTAACCACTAGGCTACCTGCCTCCTCTACACTCTAACCACTAGGCTGCGCTGCCGCCTCTACACTCTAACCAATAGGCTGCGCTGACGCCTCTACACTCTAACCACTAGGCTACGCTGCCGCTTTTACACTCCAACCACTAGGCTACGCTGCCACCTCTACACTCTAACCACTAGGCTACCTGCCGCCTCTACACTCTAACCACTAGGCTACCTGCCACCTCTACACTCTAACCACTAGGCTACCTGCCACCTCTACACTCTAACCACTAGGCTACGCTGCCTCCTCTACACTCTAACCACTAGGCTACGCTGCCACCTCTACACTCTAACCACTAGGCTACCTGCCACCTCTACACTCTAACCACTAGGCTACCTGCCGCCTCTACACTCTAACCCCTAGGCTACCTGCCGCTTCTACACTCTAACCACTAGGCTACGCTGCCACCTCTACACTCTAACCACTAGGCTACCTGCCGCCTCTACACTCTAACCACTAGGCTACCTGCCTCCTCTACACTCTAACCACTAGGCTACGCTGCCATCTCTACACTCTAACCACTAGGCTACGCTGCCACCTCTACACTCTAACCACTAGGCTACGCTGGTTCTGGTCTGAGGGCTGGGCCTGCGGGTTCTGGTGGTTCTGGTCTGAGGGCTGGGCCTGCGGGTTCTGGTCTGAGGGCTGGGCCTGCAGTTTCTGGTCTGAGGGCTGGGCCTGCGGGTTCTGGTCTGAGGGCTGGGCCTGCGGGTTCTGGGATGAGGGCTGGAACTGCGGGTTCTGGGCTGAGGGCTGGGCCTGCGGGTTCTGGTCTGAGGGCTGGGCCTGCGGGTTCTGGGCTGAGGGCTGGGCCTGCGGGTTCTGGTCTGAGGGCTGGGCCTGCGGGTTCTGGTCTGAGGGCTGGGCCTGCGGGTTCTGGGCTGAGGGCTGGGCCTGCGGGTTCTGGTCTGAGGGCTGGGCCTGCGGGTTCTGGGATGAGGGCTGGAACTGCGGGTTCTGGTCTGAGGGCTGGGCCTGCTGGTTCTGGGCTGAGGGCTGGGCCTGCTGGTTCTGGGCTGAGGCCTGGGCCTGCTGGTTCTGGTCTGAGGGCTGGGCCTGCGGGTTCTGGTCTGAGGGCTGGGCCTTCTGGTTCTGGTCTGAGGGCTGGAACTATGGGTTCTGGGCTGAGGGCTGGGCCTGCGGGTTCTGGGATGAGGGCTGGAACTGCGGGTTCTGGGCTGAGGGCTGGTGATCTCAGTGACGAAGAGTTGATTCAAACAGAGACATGCTGAAGCACAGCTCCCTGATTTTGTTTATTTTGGAACAGAAAAATGATTGTCAGTCCAAGGGAAGAAGAAATACCACAATAAATACACTACATGACCAAAAGTATGTGGACACCTGCTCGTCCAACATCTCATTCCAAAATCATGGGCATTAATATGGAGTTGTTCTCCCCTTTGCTGCTATAACAGCCTCCACTCTTCTGGGAAGGCTTTCCACTAGATGTTGGAACATTGCTGTGTGGGACTTGCTTCCATTCAGCAACAAGAGCATTAGTGAGGTCTGGCACTGATGTTGGGCGATTAGGCCTGGCTCGCAGTCGGCATTCCAATTCATCCCAATGATGTTCGATGGGGTTGAGATCAGGGCTCTGTGCAGGCCAGTCAAGTTCTTCCACAACCGATCTCAACAAACCATTTCTGTATGGACCTCGCTTTGTGCACAGGGGCATTGTCATGCTGAAACAGGAAAGAGTAGTCCCCAAACTGTTGCCACAAAGTTGAAAACACAGAATCATCTAGAATGTTGTTGTATGCTTTAGAGTTAAGATTTCCCTTCACTGGAACTAAGGGGCCAGACCATTATTCCTCCTCCACCAAACTTTACAGTTGGCACTATGCATTGGGGCAGGTAGCGTTCTCCTGGCATCCGCCAAACCCAGATTTATCCGTTGTACTGTCAGATGGTGAAGCGTGATTCATCCCTCCAGAGAACGCGTTTCAACGGCTCCAGAGTCCAATGGCGGTGAGCTTTACACCACTCCAGCCGACGCTTGGCATTGCGCATGGTGATCTTGTGCGCGGCTGCTCGGCCATGGAAACCCATTTCATGAAGCTCCCGGCGAACAGTTCTTGTGTTGACGTTGCTTGGCATTGTGCTCGATTTTATACAGCTGTCAGTAATGAGTGTGGCTGAAGTAGCTCAATCCACTCATTTGAAGTCTTGTCCACATACTTTAGTGTATGTAGTGTATTTGATTCAGCAAAAGAAAGAAAGAAAGAAACAGAGAGAGAGAAACAGAGATAGAGAGATAGACAGAGAAACAGAGTAACAGAGAGAGAGAGAGAGAGAGAGAGAGAGAGAGAGAGAGAGAGAGAGAGAGAGAGAGAGAGAGAGAGAGAGAGAGAGAGAGAGAGAGAGAGAGAGAGAGAGAGAGAGAGTAACAGAGAGAGAGAGTAACAGAGAGAGAGAGTGAGAGAGAAACAGACAGAGAGAGAGAAAGAGAGAAACAGACAGAGAGAGAGAAAGAGAGAAACAGACAGAGAGAGAGAAAGAGAAAGAGAGAGAGAGAGAGAGAGAAAGAGAAACAGAGAGAGAGAAACAGAGAGAGAGAGAAACAGAGAGAGAGAAAACAGAGAGA
>NC_092110.1:44417943-44492943 GCF_045679555.1 Salvelinus alpinus | reverse complement strand
CTGTAAAGGACTCTGGTCAACAGTAGGGCACTATACTGTAAAGGACTGGTCAACAGTAGGGCACTATACTGTAAAGGACTGGTCAACAGTAGGGTACTATACTGTAAAGGACTGGTCAACAGTAGGGTACTATACTGTAAAGGACTCTGGTCAACAGTAGGGTACTATACTGTAAAGGACTCTGGTCAACAGTAGGGTACTATACTGTAAAGGACTCTGGTTAACAGTAGGGCACTATACTGTAAAGGACTCTGGTCAACAGTAGGGCACTATACTGTATAGGACTCTGGTCAACAGTAGGGCACTATACTGTAAAGGACTGGTCAACAGTAGGACACTATACTGTAAAGGACTGGTCAACAGTAGGGCACTATACTGTAAAGGACTGGTCAACAGTAGGACACTATACAGTAAAGGACTCTGGTTAACAGTAGGGCACTATACTGTAAAGGACTGGTCAACAGTAGGGCACTGTACTGTAAAGGACTCTGGTCAACATTAGGGTACTATACTGTAAAGGACTGGTCAACAGTAGGGTACTATACTGTAAAGGACTGGTCAACAGTAGGGCACTATACTGTATAGGACTCTGGTCAACAGTAGGGCACTATACTGTAAAGGACTCTGGTCAACAGTAGGGCACTATACTGTAAAGGACTCTGGTCAACAATAGGGCACTGTACTGTAAAGGACTCTGGTTAACAGTAGGGCACTATACTGTAAAGGACTGGTCAACAGTAGGGCACTATACTGTAAAGGACTCTGGTTAACAGTAGGGCACTATACTGTAAAGGACTCTGGTCAACAGTAGGGTACTATACTGTAAAGGACTCTGGTCAACAGTAGGGTACTATACTGTAAAGGACTCTGGTCAACAGTAGGGCACTATACTGTAAAGGACTGGTCAACAGTAGGGCACTATACTGTAAAGGACTGGTCAACAGTAGGGTACTATACTGTAAAGGACTGGTCAACAGTAGGGTACTATACTGTAAAGGACTCTGGTCAACAGTAGGGTACTATACTGTAAAGGACTCTGGTCAACAGTAGGGTACTATACTGTAAAGGACTCTGGTTAACAGTAGGGCACTATACTGTAAAGGACTCTGGTCAACAGTAGGGCACTATACTGTATAGGACTCTGGTCAACAGTAGGGCACTATACTGTAAAGGACTGGTCAACAGTAGGACACTATACTGTAAAGGACTGGTCAACAGTAGGGCACTATACTGTAAAGGACTGGTCAACAGTAGGACACTATACAGTAAAGGACTCTGGTTAACAGTAGGGCACTATACTGTAAAGGACTGGTCAACAGTAGGGTACTATACTGTATAGGACTCTGGTCAACAGTAGAGCACTATACTGTAAAGGACTGGTCAACAGTAGGGCACTATACTGTATAGGACTCTGGTCAACAGTAGGGCACTATACTGTAAAGGACTCTGGTCAACAGTAGGGCACTATACTGTATAGGACTCTGGTCAACAGTAGGGTACTATACTGTAAAGGACTGGTCAACAGTAGGGCACTGTACTGTAAAGGACTCTGGTCAACATTAGGGTACTATACTGTAAAGGACTGGTCAACAGTAGGGTACTATACTGTAAAGGACTGGTCAACAGTAGGGCACTATACTGTATAGGACTCTGGTCAACAGTAGGGCACTATACTGTAAAGGACTCTGGTCAACAGTAGGGCACTATACTGTAAAGGACTCTGGTCAACAGTAGGGCACTGTACTGTAAAGGACTCTGGTTAACAGTAGGGCACTATACTGTAAAGGACTGGTCAACAGTAGGGCACTATACTGTAAAGGACTCTGGTTAACAGTAGGGCACTATACTCTGAAGGACTATGGTCAACAGTAGGGTACTATACTGTAAAAGACTCTGGTCAACAGTAGGGTACTATACTGTAAACGACTCTGGTTAACAGTAGGGCACTATACTGTAAAGGACTCTGGTCAACAGTAGGGCACTATACTGTAAAGGACTGGTCAACAGTAGGGCACTATACTGTAAAGGACTGGTCAACAGTAGGGTACTATACTGTAAAGGACTGGTCAACAGTAGGGTACTATACTGTAAAGGACTCTGGTCAACAGTAGGGTACTATACTGTAAAGGACTCTGGTCAACAGTAGGGTACTATACTGTAAAGGACTCTGGTTAACAGTAGGGCACTATACTGTAAAGGACTCTGGTCAACAGTAGGGCACTATACTGTATAGGACTCTGGTCAACAGTAGGGCACTATACTGTAAAGGACTGGTCAACAGTAGGACACTATACTGTAAAGGACTGGTCAACAGTAGGGCACTATACTGTAAAGGACTGGTCAACAGTAGGACACTATACAGTAAAGGACTCTGGTTAACAGTAGGGCACTATACTGTAAAGGACTGGTCAACAGTAGGGTACTATACTGTAAAGGACTCTGGTCAACAGTAGGGCACTATACTGTAAAGGACTGGTCAACAGTAGGGTACTATACTGTAAAGGACTCTGGTCAACAGTAGGGTACTATACTGTAAAGGACTGGTCAACAGTAGGGCACTATACTGTAAAGGACTGGTCAACAGTAGGGTACTATACTGTAAAGGACTGGTCAACAGTAGGGCACTATACTGTAAAGGACTGGTCAACAGTAGGGCACTATACTGTAAAGGACTCTGGTCAACAGTAGGGCACTATACTGTAAAGGACTGGTCAACAGTAGGGTACTATACTGTAAAGGACTGGTCAACAGTAGGGCACTATACTGTAAAGGACTCTGGTCAACAGTAGGGCACTATACTGTAAAGGACTCTGGTTAACAGTAGGGCACTATACTGTAAAGGACTGGTCAACAGTAGGGCACTATACTGTAAAGGACTCTGGTCAACAGTAGGGCACTATACTGTAAAGGACTCTGGTCAACAGTAGGGCACTATACTGTAAAGGACTCTGGTTAACAGTAGGGCACTATACTGTAAAGGACTGGTCAACAGTAGGGCACTATACTGTATAGGACTGGTCAACAGTAGAGCACTATACTGTAAAGGACTGGTCAACAGTAGGGCACTATACTGTAAAGGACTCTGGTCAACAGTAGGGCACTATACTGTATAGGACTCTGGTCAACAGTAGGGCACTATACTGTAAAGGACTCTGGTCAACAGTAGGGCACTATACTGTATAGGACTCTGGTCAACAGTAGAGCACTATACTGTAAAGGACTGGTCAACAGTAGGGCACTATACTGTATAGGACTCTGGTCAACAGTAGGGCACTATACTGTAAAGGACTCTGGTCAACAGTAGGGCACTATACTGTATAGGACTCTGGTCAACAGTAGGGCACTATACTGTAAAGGACTCTGGTCAACAGTAGGGCACTATACTGTAAAGGACTCTGGTTAACAGTAGGGCACTATACTGTAAAGGACTCTGGTCAACAGTAGGGCACTATACTGTAAAGGACTGGTCAACAGTAGGGCACTATACTGTAAAGGACTGGTCAACAGTAGGGCACTATACTGTAAAGGACTGGTCAACAGTAGGGCACTATACTGTATAGGACTCTGGTCAACAGTAGGGCACTATACTGTAAAGGACTCTGGTCAACAGTAGGGTACTATACTGTAAAGGACTCTGGTCAACAGTAGGGCACTATACTGTATAGGACTGGTCAACAGTAGGGCACTATACTGTAAAGGACTCTGGTCAACAGTAGGGCACTAGACTGTAAAGGACTCTGGTCAACAGTAGGGCACTATACTGTAAAGGACTGGTCAACAGTAGGGCACTATACTGTAAAGGACTCTGGTCAACAGTAGGGCACTATACTGTATAGGACTCTGGTCAACAGTAGGGCACTATACTGTAAAGGACTCTGGTTAACAGTAGGGCACTATACTGTATAGGACTCTGGTCAACAGTAGGACACTATACTGTAAAGGACTCTGGTCAACAGTAGGGCACTATACTGTAAAGGACTCTGGTCAACAGTAGGGCACTATACTGTATAGGACTCTGGTCAACAGTAGGGCACTATACTGTAAAGGACTCTGGTTAACAGTAGGGCACTATACTGTATAGGACTCTGGTCAACAGTAGGGCACTATACTGTAAAGGACTATGGTCAACAGTAGGGCACTATACTGTAAAGGACTCTGGTCAACAGTAGGGCACTATACTGTAAAGGACTGGTCAACAGTAGGGCACTATACTGTAAAGGACTCTGGTCAACAGTAGGGTACTATACTGTAAAGGACTCTGGTCAACAGTAGGGCACTATACTGTAAAGGACTCTGGTCAACAGTAGGGCACTATACTGTAAAGGACTCTGGTCAACAGTAGGGCACTATACTGTAAAGGACTCTGATCAACCGTAGGGCACTATACTGTAAAGGACTGGTCAACAGTAGGGTACTATACTGTAAAGGACTCTGGTCAACAGTAGGGCACTATACTGTAAAGGACTGGTCAACAGTAGGGCACTATACTGTATAGGACTCTGGTCAACAGTAGGGCACTATACTGTAAAGGACTCTGGTCAACAGTAGGGTACTATACTGTAAAGGAGTCTGGTCAACAGTAGGGCACTATACTGTAAAGGACTGGTCAACAGTAGGGCACTATACTGTAAAGGACTGGTCAACAGTAGGGCACTATACTGTAAAGGACTGGTCAACAGTAGGGCACTATACTGTATAGGACTCTGGTCAACAGTAGGGCACTATACTGTAAAGGACTCTGGTCAACAGTAGGGTACTATACTGTAAAGGACTCTGGTCAACAGTAGGGCACTATACTGTATAGGACTGGTCAACAGTAGGGCACTATACTGTAAAGGACTCTGGTCAACAGTAGGGCACTAGACTGTAAAGGACTCTGGTCAACAGTAGGGCACTATACTGTAAAGGACTGGTCAACAGTAGGGCACTATACTGTAAAGGACTCTGGTCAACAGTGGGGCACTATACTGTAAAGGACTCTGGTCAACAGTAGGGCACTATACTGTATAGGACTCTGGTCAACAGTAGGGCACTATACTGTAAAGGACTCTGGTTAACAGTAGGGCACTATACTGTATAGGACTCTGGTCAACAGTAGGGCACTATACTGTAAAGGACTCTGGTCAACAGTAGGGCACTATACTGTAAAGGACTCTGGTCAACAGTAGGGCACTATACTGTATAGGACTCTGGTCAACAGTAGGGCACTATACTGTAAAGGACTCTGGTTAACAGTAGGGCACTATACTGTATAGGACTCTGGTCAACAGTAGGGCACTATACTGTAAAGGACTATGGTCAACAGTAGGGCACTATACTGTAAAGGACTCTGGTCAACAGTAGGGCACTATACTGTAAAGGACTGGTCAACAGTAGGGCACTATACTGTAAAGGACTCTGGTCAACAGTAGGGTACTATACTGTAAAGGACTCTGGTCAACAGTAGGGCACTATACTGTAAAGGACTCTGGTCAACAGTAGGGCACTATACTGTAAAGGACTCTGGTCAACAGTAGGGCACTATACTGTAAAGGACTCTGGTCAACAGTAGGGCACTATACTGTAAAGGACTGGTCAACAGTAGGGTACTATACTGTAAAGGACTCTGGTCAACAGTAGGGCACTATACTGTAAAGGACTGGTCAACAGTAGGGCACTATACTGTATAGGACTCTGGTCAACAGTAGGGCACTATACTGTAAAGGACTCTGGTCAACAGTAGGGTACTATACTGTAAAGGAGTCTGGTCAACAGTAGGGCACTATACTGAAAAGGACTCTGGTCAACAGTAGGGTACTATACTGTAAAGGACGCTGGTCAACAGTAGGGCACTATACTGTAAAGGACTCTGGTCAACAGTAGGGCACTATACTGTAAAGGACTATGGTCAACAGTAGGGCACTATACTGTAAAGGACTCTGGTCAACAGTAGGGCACTATACTGTAAAGGACTCTGGTCAACAGTAGGGCACTATACTGTAAAGGACTCTGGTTAACAGTAGGGCACTATACTGTAAAGGACTCTGGTCAACAGTAGGGCACTATACTGTAAAGGACTCTGGTCAACAGTAGGGCACTATACTGTAAAGGACTCTGGTCAACAGTAGGGCACTATACTGTAAAGGACTGGTCAACAGTAGGGCACTATACTGTAAAGGACTCTGGTCAACAGTAGGGCACTATACTGTAAAGGACTCTGGTCAACAGTAGGGCACTATACTGTAAAGGACTCTGGTCAACAGTAGGGCACTATACTGTAAAGGACTCTGGTCAACAGTAGGGCACTATACAGTAAAGGACTGGTCAACAGTAGGGCACTATACTGTAAAGGACTCTGGTTAACAGTAGGGCACTATACTGTATAGGACTCTGGTTAACAGTAGGGTACTATACTGTAAAGGACTCTGGTTAACAGTAGGGCACTATACTGTAAAGGACTCTGGTTAACAGTACGGTACTATACTGTAAAGGACTCTGGTTAACAGTACGGTACTATACTGTAAAGGACTCTGGTCAACAGTAGGGCACTATACTGTATAGGACTCTGGTCAACAGTAGGGCACTATACTGTAAAGGACTCTGGTCAACAGTAGGGCACTATACTGTAAAGGACTGGTCAACAGTAGGGTACTATACTGTAAAGGACTCTGGTCAACAGTAGGGCACTATACTGTAAAGGACTGGTCAACAGTAGGGCACTATACTGTATAGGACTCTGGTCAACAGTAGGGCACTATACTGTAAAGGACTCTGGTCAACAGTAGGGTACTATACTGTAAAGGACTCTGGTCAACAGTAGGGCACTATACTGTAAAGGACTGGTCAACAGTAGGGTACTATACTGTAAAGGACTCTGGTCAACAGTAGGGCACTATACTGTATAGGACTCTGGTCAACAGTAGGGCACTATACTGTAAAGGACTCTGGTCAACAGTAGGGTACTATACTGTAAAGGACTCTGGTCAACAGTAGGGCACTATACTGTAAAGGACTGGTCAACAGTAGGGTACTATACTGTAAAGGACTCTGGTCAACAGTAGGGCAATATACTGTAAAGGACTCTGGTTAACAGTAGGGCACTATACTGTAAAGGCCTCTGGTCAACAGTAGGGCACTATACTGTATAGGACTCTGGTCAACAGTAGGGCACTATACTGTAAAGGACTGGTCAACAGTAGGGCACTATACTGTAAAGGACTAGTCAACAGTAGGGCACTATACTGTATAGGACGCTGGTCAACAGTAGGGCACTATACTGTAAAGGACTGGTCAACAGTAGGGCACTATACTGTAAAGGACTCTGGTTAACAGTAGGGCACTATACTGTAAAGGACTCTGGTCAACAGTAGGGCACTATACTGTATAGGACTGGTCAACAGTAGGGTACTATACTGTAAAGGACTCTGGTCAACAGTAGGGCACTATACTGTAAAGGACTGGTCAACAGTAGGGCACTATACTGTAAAGGACTCTGGTCAACAGTAGGGCACTATACTGTAAAGGACTCTGGTTAACAGTATGGCACTATACTGTAAAGGACTCTGGTTAACAGTAGGGCACTATACTGTAAAGGACTGGTCAACAGTAGGGCACTATACTGTATAGGACTCTGGTCATCAGTAGGGTACTATACTGTAAAGGACTCTGGTTAACAGTAGGGCACTATACTGTAAAGGACTCTGGTCAACAGTAGGGCACTATACTGTATAGGACTGGTCAACAGTAGGGTACTATACTGTAAAGGACTCTGGTCAACAGTAGGGCACTATACTGTAAAGGACTGGTCAACAGTAGGGCACTATACTGTAAAGGACTCTGGTCAACAGTAGGGCACTATACTGTAAAGGACTCTGGTCAACAGTAGGGCACTATACTGTAAAGGACTCTGGTTAACAGTAGGGCACTATACTGTAAAGGACTCTGGTTAACAGTAGGGCACTATACTGTAAAGGACTGGTCAACAGTAGGGCACTATACTGTATAGGACTCTGGTCAACAGTAGGGTACTATACTGTAAAGGACTCTGGTCAACAGTAGGGCACTATACTGTAAAGGACTCTGGTCAACAGTAGGGCACTATACTGTAAAGGACTCTGGTTAACAGTAGGGCACTATACTGTAAAGGACTGGTCAACAGTAGGGCACTATACTGTAAAAGACTCTGGTCAACAGTAGGGCACTATACTGTAAAGGACTCTGGTTAACAGTAGGGCACTATACTGTAAAGGACTCTGGTCAACAGTAGGGCACTATACTGTAAAGGACTGGTCAACAGTAGGGCACTATACTGTAAAGGACTCTGGTCAACAGTAGGGCACTATACTGTAAAGGACTCTGGTTAACAGTAGGGCACTATACTGTAAACAACTCTGGTTAACAGTAGGGCACTATACTGTAAAGGACTGGTCAACAGTAGGGCAATATACTGTATAGGACTCTGGTCAACAGTAGGGTACTATACTGTAAAGGACTCTGGTCAACAGTAGGGCACTATACTGTAAAGGACTCTGGTCAACAGTAGGGCACTATACTGTAAAGGACTGGTCAACAGTAGGGCACTATACTGTAAAGGACTCTGGTCAACAGTAGGGCACTATACTGTAAAGGACTCTGGTTAACAGTATGGCACTATACTGTAAAGGACTCTGGTTAACAGTAGGGCACTATACTGTAAAGGACTGGTCAACAGTAGGGCACAATACTGTATAGGACTCTGGTCAACAGTAGGGTACTATACTGTAAAGGACTCTGGTTAACAGTAGGGCACTATACTGTAAAGGACTCTGGTCAACAGTAGGGCACTATACTGTATAGGACTGGTCAACAGTAGGGTACTATACTGTAAAGGACTCTGGTCAACAGTAGGGCACTATACTGTAAAGGACTGGTCAACAGTAGGGCACTATACTGTAAAGGACTCTGGTCAACAGTAGGGCACTATACTGTAAAGGACTCTGGTTAACAGTAGGGCACTATACTGTAAAGGACTCTGGTTAACAGTAGGGCACTATACTGTAAAGGACTGGTCAACAGTAGGGCACTATACTGTATAGGACTCTGGTCAACAGTAGGGTACTATACTGTAAAGGACTCTGGTCAACAGTAGGGCACTATACTGTAAAGGACTCTGGTCAACAGTAGGGCACTATACTGTAAAGGACTCTGGTTAACAGTAGGGCACTATACTGTAAAGGACTGGTCAACAGTAGGGCACTATACTGTAAAAGACTCTGGTCAACAGTAGGGCACTATACTGTAAAGGACTCTGGTTAACAGTAGGGCACTATACTGTAAAGGACTCTGGTCAACAGTAGGGCACTATACTGTAAAGGACTGGTCAACAGTAGGGCACTATACTGTAAAGGACTCTGGTCAACAGTAGGGCACTATACTGTAAAGGACTCTGGTTAACAGTAGGGCACTATACTGTAAACAACTCTGGTTAACAGTAGGGCACTATACTGTAAAGGACTGGTCAACAGTAGGGCAATATACTGTATAGGACTCTGGTCAACAGTAGGGTACTATACTGTAAAGGACTCTGGTCAACAGTAGGGCACTATACTGTAAAGGACTCTGGTCAACAGTAGGGCACTATACTGTAAAGGACTCTGGTTAACAGTAGGGCACTATACTGTAAAGGACTCTGGTCAACAGTAGGGTACTATACTGTATAGGACTCTGGCTAACAGTAGGGCACTATACTGTAAAGGACTCTGGTTAACAGTAGGGCACTATACTGTAAAGGACTCTGGTCAACAGTAGGGCACTATACTGTAAAGGACTCTGGTCAACAGTAGGACACTATACTGTAAAGGACTGGTCAACAGTAGGGCACTATACTGTAAAGGAATCTGGTCAACAGTAGGGCACTATACTGTAAAGGACTGGTCAACAGTAGGGCACTATACTGTAAAGGACTGGTCAACAGTAGGGCACTATACTGTAAAGGACTCTGGTCAACAGTAGGGCACTATACTGTAAAGGACTCTGGTCAACAGTAGGGTACTATACTGTAAAGGACTCTGGTCAACAGTAGGGTACTATACTGTATAGGACTGGTCAACAGTAGGGCACTATACTGTAAAGGACTCTGGTCAACAGTAGGGCACTATACTGTAAAGGACTCTGGTCAACAGTAGGGCACTATACTGTAAAGGACTCTGGTCAACAGTAGGGTACTATAATGTAAAGGACTGGTCAACAGTAGGGCACTATACTGTAAAGGACTGGTCAACAGTAGGGTACTTTACTGTAAAGGACTGGTCAACAGTAGGGTACTATACTGTAAAGGACTCTGGTCAACAGTAGGGCACTATACTGTAAAGGACTGGTCAACAGTAGGGTACTATACTGTAAAGGACTCTTGTCAACAGTAGGGCACTATACTGTATAGGACTCTGGTCAACAGTAGGGCACTATACTGTAAAGGACTCTGGTCAACAGTAGGGCACTATACTGTAAAGGACTGGTCAAAAGTAGGGCACTATACTGTAAAGGACTCTGGTCAACAGTAGGGTACTATACTGTAAAGGACTCTGGTCAACAGTAGGGCACTATACTGTAAAGGACTCTGGTCAACAGTAGGGCACTATACTGTAAAGGACTCTGGTTAACAGTAGGGCACTATACTGTAAAGGACTCTGGTCAACAGTAGGGTACTATACTGTATAGGACTCTGGCTAACAGTAGGGCACTATACTGTAAAGGACTCTGGTTAACAGTAGGGCACTATACTGTAAAGGACTCTGGTCAACAGTAGGGCACTATACTGTAAAGGACTCTGGTCAACAGTAGGGCACTATACTGTAAAGGACTGGTCAACAGTAGGGCACTATACTGTAAAGGAATCTGGTCAACAGTAGGGCACTATACTGTAAAGGACTGGTCAACAGTAGGGCACTATACTGTAAAGGACTGGTCAACAGTAGGGCACTATACTGTAAAGGACTCTGGTCAACAGTAGGGCACTATACTGTAAAGGACTCTGGTCAACAGTAGGGTACTATACTGTAAAGGACTCTGGTCAACAGTAGGGTACTATACTGTATAGGACTGGTCAACAGTAGGGCACTATACTGTAAAGGACTCTGGTCAACAGTAGGGCACTATACTGTAAAGGACTCTGGTCAACAGTAGGGCACTATACTGTAAAGGACTCTGGTCAACAGTAGGGTACTATAATGTAAAGGACTGGTCAACAGTAGGGCACTATACTGTAAAGGACTGGTCAACAGTAGGGTACTATACTGTAAAGGACTGGTCAACAGTAGGGTACTATACTGTAAAGGACTCTGGTCAACAGTAGGGCACTATACTGTAAAGGACTGGTCAACAGTAGGGTACTATACTGTAAAGGACTCTTGTCAACAGTAGGGCACTATACTGTATAGGACTCTGGTCAACAGTAGGGCACTATACTGTAAAGGACTCTGGTCAACAGTAGGGCACTATACTGTAAAGGACTGGTCAAAAGTAGGGCACTATACTGTAAAGGACTCTGGTCAACAGTAGGGTACTATACTGTAAAGGACTCTGGTCAACAGTAGGGCACTATACTGTAAAGGACTCTGGTCAACAGTAGGGCACTATACTGTAAAGGACTCTGGTTAACAGTAGGGCACTATACTGTAAAGGACTCTGGTCAACAGTAGGGCACTATACTGTAAAGGACTCTGGTCAACAGTAGGGCACTATACTGTAAAGGGTTCTGGTCAACAGTAGGGTACTATACTGTAAAGGACTGGTCAACAGTAGGGCACTATACTGTAAAGGACTCTGGTCAACAGTAGGGCACTATACTGTAAAGGACTCTGGTCAACAGTAGGGCACTATACTGTAAAGGACTCTGGTCAACAGTAGGGTACTATACTGTAAAGGACTCTGGTCAACAGTAGGGCACTATACTGTAAAGGACTCTGGTCAACAGTAGGGCACTATACTGTAAAGGGTTCTGGTCAACAGTAGGGTACTATACTGTAAAGGACTGGTCAACAGTAGGGCACTATACTGTAAAGGACTCTGGTCAACAGTAGGGCACTATACTGTAAAGGACTCTGGTTAACAGTAGGGCACTATACTGTAAAGGACTCTGGTTAACAGTAGGGCACTATACTGTATAGGACTGGTCAACAGTAGGGCACTATACTGTAAAGGACTCTGGTCAACAGTAGGGCACTATACTGTAAAGGACTCTGGTTAACAGTAGGGCACTATACTGTAAAGGACTCTGGTTAACAGTAGGGCACTATACTGTAAAGGACTGGTCAACAGTAGGGCACTATACTGTAAAGGACTCTGGTCAACAGTAGGGTACTATACTGTAAAGGACTGGTCAACAGTAGGGCACTATACTGTAAAGGACTGGTCAACAGTAGGGCACTATACTGTAAAGGACTCTGGTCAACAGTAGGGTACTATACTGTATAGGACTCTGGTCAACAGTAGGGCACTATACTGTAAAGGACTGGTCAACAGTAGGGCACTATACTGTAAAGGACTCTGGTTAACAGTAGGGCACTATACTGTAAAGGACTCTGGTCAACAGTAGGGTACTATACTGTAAAGGACTGGTCAACAGTAGGGCACTATACTGTAAAGGACTCTGGTCAACAGTAGGGCACTATACTGTAAAGGGTTCTGGTCAACAGTAGGGCACTATACTGTAAAGGACTCTGGTCAACATTAGGGCACTATACTGTAAAGGACTCTGGTCAACATTAGGGCACTATACTGTAAAGGACTCTGGTCAACAGTAGGGCACTATACTGTAAAGGACTCTGGTCAACAGTAGGGCACTATACTGTAAAGGACTCTGGTCAACAGTAGGGCACTATACTGTAAAGGACTCTGGTCAACAGTAGGGCACTATCTGTAAAGGACTCTGGTCAACAGTAGGGCACTATACTGTAAAGGACTCTGGTCAACAGTAGGGCACTATACTGTATAGGACTGGTCAACAGTAGGGCACTATACTGTAAAGGACTGGTCAACAGTAGGGCACTATACTGTAAAGGACTCTGGTCAACAGTAGGGTACTATACTGTAAAGGACTCTGGTCAACAGTAGGGCACTATACTGTATAGGACTCTGGTCAACAGTAGGGTACTATACTGTAAAGGACTCTGGTCAACAGTAGGGCACTATACTGTAAAGGACTCTGGTCAACAGTAGGGCACTATACTGTATAGGACTCTGGTTAACAGTAGGACACTATACTGTAAAGGACTCTGGTCAACAGTAGGGCACTATACTGTAAAGGACTGGTCAACAGTAGGGCACTATACTGTAAAGGACTCTGGTCAACAGTAGGGCACTATACTGTAAAGGACTGGTCAACAGTAGGGCACTATACTGTAAAGGACTCTGGTCAACAGTAGGGCACTATACTGTAAAGGACTCTGGTTAACAGTAGGGCACTATACTGTAAAGGACTCTGGTTAACAGTAGGGCACTATACTGTAAAGGACTGGTCAACAGTAGGGCACTATAAGAGACACAACCATTCCCTTCACATTTGCCATGTTGTTCAAACAGAACAGTGTGAAACGGAGGAGGAGGAGGAAGCTAGTCTGAACCTGGATGAGTTGAATAACACCGTAGCTTCGGGCGTTAAATCACGGAGAAAGAACACTCCTCTCCCTTTACATGTTCCTGGTTCAGCCTCTTACTCATCGTCTCATGAAAGGTGGAACATGTCTGGAATTGAGCTTAAGACATAACAAGCCTGTCCTGGGATAAACACTTGTGCCTGTATCTACAAAGTATCTGAGTAGGGAGTGCTGATTTAGGATCAGTTTGGCCTTTTACATCATAATGAATAAGATGATGAAGACAGACTGCGCTTGGTGGATGACACAGCCAGGCCTGGAGGGGAAATATGCCTCAGCTTGGCTCCTAGTACCAGTACCTATCTCTAAATACCAGCCCTTACCAACACCGCCGTGTACATGCTCCAGGGTGAAGTTCCTCCTGGAGGTACAGATCTACGATCAGATTCCCCTGCACCGATCCTCACCTGTGGGGAAAAGGCTAAACTGACCCAGGATCAGCGTGTAGGCCAGGCAAATTCACCCTGTACATACGGAAGGAAACTCCAAGGTTCTGTCCCAAAAGGAATCCTATTACCTATATACTGTACCTATATACTGTACCTATATACTGTAGACCAGGGCCCCCTCCTTAGACCAGGGCCCATAACGCTCTGGGTAGTGCACTCTACAGGGAATAGGGTGCCATTTGGGATGTAGACCCAAAACAATTAGCTGCCTCATGGTTGGCTGCCTGTAGCCTGGGTGCTGGAAGAGGAGGAGGAGGAAGAGGAAGATGAGGAGGAGGAAGAGGAGGAGGAGGATGAAGAGGAGGAGGAGGAAGAATAGGAGGAGGAAGAAGAGGAGGAGGAAGAGGAGGATGAGGAAGATGAGGAGGAGGAAGAGGAGGATGAGGAGGAGGAGGAGCTGAGGAGGAGGAAGAGGAAGGGGAATAGAAGGAAGAATAGGAGGAGGAAGAAGAGGAGGAGGAAGAGGAGGATGAGGAAGCTAAGGATGAGGAAGATGAGGAAGAGGAAGAGGAGGAGGAAGAGGATGAGGAATAGAAGGAAGAAGAGGAGGAGGAAGAGGGGGAAAATGAGGAGGAAGAAGAAGAGGAGGAGGAATAGAAGGAAGAAGGGGAAGAGGAGGAGGAAGAAGAGGAGGAGAATATAACAAATTAGGAGGAGGAGGAAGAGATGGAGGAGGAGGAGGAGAATGCAAAGGAGGAGGAGGAGAAGGATGAGGAAGAGGAAGAGGAGGAGGCTAGTCCCCGATCTGTACCTAGGATGATCTTCACCTTGGAGCTCTGAGCCCACTGAATATAGCCTGGTCCCAGACCTGTTTGTGCTGTCTTGCCAAGTCCTAGGTCATTGTCATGCTTAACATGTAGTGGCAAGACAGAATAGAACTGGTTTAATCAATGAATAACGTGGTTATTTTCTCTGTTTCGTGGTCGGCAGGTCTGATGGAGGGAACAACTGTGTGGGGCCAGACAAGTCCTACCACTCATGTAACATCCAGGTAAACACCATTCCTGGTGTAGTGCCTAAGTACTTCCCTTAGAGGTGCTATTCAATCTGATTCACAGCTTCTTATTGCTTATTGCTTTACTATGTGGGTCTTGATGTCAGGTAAGTTCCTGTGATTCACCCAGTAAACCCTCTTCTCACCATGATTGGTGATAGATAGATACCTCTGTTCCTCTCTGTCTGTACGTCCTCCTCTCTGTCTGTACGTCATCCTCTTTGTCTGTACGTCCTCCTCTCTGTCTGTACGTCATCCTCTCTGTCTGTACGTCATCCTCTCTGTCTGTACGTCATCCTCTCTGATAGATAGTCAACTCTGTTACTCTCTGTCTGTACGTCCTCCTCTCTGTCTGTACGTCATCCTCTCTGTCTGTACGTCATCCTCTCTGTCTGTACGTCATCCTCTCTGTCTGTACGTCATCCTCTCTGTCTGTACGTCATCCTCTCTGATAGATAGTCACCTCTGGATGTTCCTCTCTGTCTGTACGTCATCCTCTCTGTCTGTACGTCATCCTCTCTGATAGATAGTCACCTCTGGATGTTCCTCTCTGTCTGTACGTCATCCTCTCTGTCTGTACGTCATCCTCTCTGTCTGTACGTCATCCTCTCTGTCTGTACGTCATCCTCTCTGATAGATAGTCACCTCTGGATGTTCCTCCTGTCTGTACGTCATCCTCTCTGATAGATAGTCACCTCTGTTCCTCTCTGTCTGTACGTCATCCTCTCTGATAGATAGTCACCTCTGGATGTTCCTCCTGTCTGTACGTCATCCTCTCTGATAGATAGTCACCTCTGTTCCTCTCTGTCTGTACGTCATCCTCTCTGTCTCTACGTCATCCTCTCTGATAGATAGTCACCTCTGGATGTTCCTCTCTGTCTGTACGTCATCCTCTCTGTCTGTACGTCATCCTCTCTGTCTGTACGTCATCCTCTCTGTCTGTACGTCATCCTCTCTGTCTGTACGTCATCCTCTCTGTCTGTACGTCATCCTCTCTGATAGATAGTCACCTCTGTTCCTCTCTGTCTCTACGTCATCCTCTCTGATAGATAGTCACCTCTGGATGTTCCTCTCTGTCTGTATGTCATCCTCTCTGTCTGTACGTCATCCTCTCTGTCTGTACGTCATCCTCTCTGTCTGTACGTCATCCTCTCTGATAGATAGTCACCTCTGTTCCTCACTGTCTGTACGTCATCCTCTCTGATAGATAGTCACCTCTGGATGTTCCTCCTGTCTGTACGTCATCCTCTCTGATAGATAGTCACCTCTGTTCCTCTCTGTCTGTACGTCATCCTCTCTGTCTCTACGTCATCCTCTCTGATAGATAGTCACCTCTGGATGTTCCTCTCTGTCTGTACGTCATCCTCTCTGTCTGTACGTCATCCTCTCTGTCTATACGTCATCCTCTCTGTCTGTACGTCATCCTCTCTGTCTGTACGTCATCCTCTCTGTCTGTACGTCATCCTCTCTGATAGATAGTCACCTCTGGATGTTCCTCCTGTCTGTACGTCATCCTCTCTGATAGTCACCTCTGTTCCTCTCTGTCTCTACGTCATCCTCTCTGATAGATAGTCACCTCTGGATGTTCTTCTCTGTCTGTACGTCATCCTCTCTGATAGATAGTCACCTCTGGATGTTCCTCCTGTCTGTACGTCATCCTCTCTGTCTGTACGTCATCCTCTCTGATAGATAGTCACCTCTGGATGTTCCTCTCTGTCTGTACGTCATCCTCTCTGATAGATAGTCACCTCTGTTCCTCTCTGTCTGTACGTCATCCTCTCTGATATATATAATACATCTGATTCATGTCTGAAATTACATAGACTTACTGTTGGTGTAACTCTCTCACAGTTGTCAGATCAGTTGTTATAGAGTGTGCGACTCTTAAAAAAAAAAAGCTGATAGTTTATTCTCTGTTCGTCAGCACCTCTACATGAAATACTTTTCTCTGGGTGTCTAACCAGCTCATGTTTTTACTAAGCGAATCAACTATACTGTCTGTTCTTTGTTCAGTTCATACCAAGACATTGAAAGGTGTTATACAATAGTGCACTGTCTTTTCTGCCAATGCCCTGACCCCCTGACCTCTAACCCCATCCCTCTCATGGTGTATTACCCAGGACTGCCCAGGGGGATCCAGAGACTTCAGAGAGGAACAGTGCTCTCAGTTTGATGGATCTGACTTCCAGGGAAAACGATACAAGTGGCTCCCATACTATAGAGGTGAGTCAGGACAGGAGAATTTGGGCAAGTCATTAGGGGTATAAGGTTTGGTAGTGACTCTATACTGTCATTAGGGGTATAAGGTTTGGTAGTGACTCTATACTGTCATTAGGGGTATAAGGTTTGGTAGTGACTCTATACTGTCATTAGGGGTTTAAGGTTTGGTAATGACTCTATACTGTCATTAGGGGTATAAGGTTTGGTAGTGACTCTATACTGTCATTAGGGGTGTAAGGTTTGGTAGTGACTCTATACTGTCATTAGGGGTATAAGGTTTGGTAGTGACTCTATACTGTCATTAGGGGTATAAGGTTTGGTAGTGACTCTATACTGTCATTAGGGGTGTAAGGTTTGGTAGTGACTCTATACTGTCATTAGGGGTATAAGGTTTGGTAGTGACTCTATACTGTCATTAGGGGTGTAAGGTTTGGTAGTGACTCTATACTGTCATTAGGGGTATAAGGTTTGGTAGTGACTCTATACTGTCATTAGGGGTGTAAGGTTTGGTAGTGACTCTATACTGTCATTAGGGGTGTAAGGTTTGGTAGTGACTCTATACTGTCATTAGAGGTATAAGGTTTGGTAGTGACTCTAAACTGTCATTAGAGGTATAAGGTTTGGTAATGACTCTATACTGTCATTAGAGGTATAAGGTTTGGTAATGACTCTATACTGTCATTAGGGGTATAAGGTTTGGTAGTGACTCTATACTGTCATTAGGGGTGTAAGGTTTGGTAATGACTCTAAACTGTCATTAGGGGTGTAAGGTTTGGTAGTGACTCTATACTGTCATTAGGGGTGTAAGGTTTGGTAATGACTCTGTACTGTCATTAGGGGTACAGGGTTTGGTAATGACTCTATACTGTCATTAGAGGTATAAGGTTTGGTAATGACTCTATACTGTAATTAGAAGTATAAGGTTTGGTAATGACTCTATACTGTCATTAGAGGTATAAGGTTTGGTAATGACTCTAAACTGTCATTAGGGGTGTAAGGTTTGGTAATGACTCTATACTGTCATTAGAGGTATAAGGTTTGGTAATGACTCTATACTGTCATTAGAGGTATAAGGTTTGGTAATGACTCTAAACTGTCATTAGGGGTGTAAGGTTTGGTAATGACTCTATACTGTCATTAGGGGTGTAAGGTTTGGTAATGACTCTATACTGTCATTAGGGGTGTAAGGTTTGGTAATGACTCTATACTGTCATTAGGGGTACAGGGTTTGGTAATGACTCTATACTGTCATTAGGGGTATAAGGTTTGGTAGTGACTCTATACTGTCATTAGGGGTATAAGGTTTGGTAATGACTCTAAACTGTCATTAGGGGTGTAAGGTTTGGTAATGACTCTATACTGTCATTAGGGGTGTAAGGTTTGGTAATGACTCTATACTGTCATTAGGGGTGTAAGGTTTGGTAATGACTCTATACTGTCATTAGGGGTACAGGGTTTGGTAATGACTCTATACTGTCATTAGGGGTACAGGGTTTGGTAGTGACTCTATACTGTCATTAGGGGTGTAAGGTTTGGTAATGACTCTATACTGTCATTAGGGGTGTAAGGTTTGGTAGTGACTCTATACTGTCATTAGGGGTATAAGGTTTGGTAGTGACTCTATACTGTCATTAGGGGTGTAAGGTTTGGTAATGACTCTATACTGTCATTAGGGGTATAAGGTTTGGTAATGACTCTATACTGTCATTAGGGGTGTAAGGTTTGGTAATGACTCTATACTGTCATTAGGGGTATAAGGTTTGGTAGTGACTCTATACTGTCATTAGGGGTGTAAGGTTTGGTAATGACTCTATACTGTCATTAGGGGTATAAGGTTTGGTAATGACTCTATACTGTCATTAGGGGTGTAAGGTTTGGTAATGACTCTATACTGTCATTAGGGGTGTAAGGTTTGGTAGTGACTCTATACTGTCATTAGAGGTATAAGGTTTGGTAATGACTCTATACTGTCATTAGGGGTGTAAGGTTTGGTAGTGACTCTATACTGTCATTAGAGGTATAAGGTTTGGTAATGACTCTATACTGTCATTAGGGGTGTAAGGTTTGGTAATGACTCTATACTGTCATTAGGGGTGTAAGGTTTGGTAGTGACTCTATACTGTCATTAGAGGTATAAGGTTTGGTAATGACTCTATACTGTCATTAGGGGTACAAGGTTTGGTAATGACTCTATACTGTCATTAGAGGTATACGGTTTGGTAATGACTCTATACTGTCATTAGAGGTATAAGGTTTGGTAATGACTCTATACTGTCATTAGGGGTATACGGTTTGGTAGTGACTCTATACTGTCATTAGGGGTATAAGGTTTGGTAGTGACTCTATACTGTCATTAGGGGTGTAAGGTTTGGTAGTGACTCTATACTGTCATTAGGGGTGTAAGGTTTGGTAATGACTCTATACTGTCATTAGGGGTGTAAGGTTTGGTAATGGTAGTATGTTGTATGTGTGTTGACTTGGAATACAGTGAACTGAACAACAATGATCAGCTGACCACTTAAATATATTACTGGTGAAGTTGTGATGACTACAGATGTGTGTGTGTGTGTGTGTGTGTGTGTGTGTGTGTCTCGCCCCACCAGCTGACAACCCTTGTGAGCTGAACTGTATGCCCAGGGGAGAGAACTTCTTCTACCGTCACAAGACAGCTGTGGTTGACGGTACCCCCTGCCACCCCGGGAGGAAGGACGTGTGTGTGAATGGCGTCTGTAAGGTAGGCTGTGTGTGTGTGAATGGCGTCTGTAAGGTAGGCTGTGTGTGTGTGGATGGCGTCTGTAAGGTAGGCTGTGTGTGTGTGGATGGCGTCTGTAAGGTAGGTGCGTGTGTGTGTGTGTGTGTGTGTGCATTAGTGCTGAGCGATTAATGCTTTTTGAGGTCGGTTAGGTTTCGGTTCGATTATTGAAAAATAATTACAGTTATATAATATTTTTAACTATGCACTATGTGGGTTGAATGCTGTACCAACACAAAATACAATTATTAATGCTGCCTACGCTGTCTGACAAAATCACTATTTTAGTAGTTGTTCTAAGTAAATAAGGTATACTTTTATGACTGCTGAATATCAACTATCGATCACTTAGATCATGTATTTCCAGGTAGAGATACCTCTCTATATCACCTCACGATCACGACACGTCGCTAAGCAACAGCTGCTTTCTATATCACCTCACGATCACGACACGTCGCTAAGCAACAGCTGCTTTCTATATCACCTCACGATCACGACACGTCGCTAAGAAACAGCTGCTTTCTATATCACCTCACGATCACGACACGTCGCTAAGCAACAGCTGCTTTCTATATCACCTCAAGATCACGACACGTCGCTAAGCAACAGCTGCTTTCTATATCACCTCACGATCACGACACGTCGCTAAGCAACAGCTGCTTTCTATATCACCTCACGATCACGACACGTCGCTAAGCAACAGCTGCTTTCTATATCACCTCACGATCACGACACGTCGCTAAGCAACAGCTGCTTTCTATATCACCTCACGATCACGACACGTCGCTAAGCAACAGCTGCTTTCTATATCACCTCACGGTCACGACACGTTGCTAAGCAACAGCTGCTTTCTATATCACCTCACGATCACGATACGTCGCTAAGCAACAGCTGCTTTCTATATCACATCACGATCACGACACGTCGCTAAGCAACAGCTGCTTTCTATATCACCTCAGGATCACGACACGTCGCTAAGCAACAGCTGCTTTCTATATCACCTCAGGATCACGACACGTCGCTAAGCAACAGCTGCTTTCTATATCACCTCACGATCACGACACGTCGCTAAGCAACAGCTGCTTTCTATATCACCTCAGGATCACGACACGTCGCTAAGCAACAGCTGCTTTCTATATCACCTCAGGATCACGACACGTTGCTAAGCAACAGCTGCTTTCTATATCACCTCAGGATCACGACACGTCGCTAAGCAACAGCTGCTTTCTATATCACCTCAGGATCACGACACGTTGCTAAGCAACAGCTGCTTTCTATATCACCTCAGGATCACGACACGTTGCTAAGCAACAGCTGCTTTCTATATCACCTCAGGATCACGACACGTCGCTAAGCAACAGCTGCTTTCTATATCACCTCAGGATCACGACACGTTGCTAAGCAACAGCTGCTTTCTATATCACCTCAGGATCACGACACGTCGCTAAGCAACAGCTGCTTTCTATATCACCTCACGATCACGACACGTCGCTAAGCAACAGCTGCTTTCTATATCACCTCACGATCACGACACGTCGCTAAGCAACAGCTGCTTTCTATATCACCTCACGATCACGACACGTCGCTAAGCAACAGCTGCTTTCTATATCACCTCACGATCACGACACGTCGCTAAGCAACAGCTGCTTTCTATATCACCTCACGATCACGACACGTCGCTAAGCAACAGCTGCTTTCTATATCACCTCACGGTCACGACACGTTGCTAAGCAACAGCTGCTTTCTATATCACCTCACGATCACGATACGTCGCTAAGCAACAGCTGCTTTCTATATCACATCACGATCACGACACGTCGCTAAGCAACAGCTGCTTTCTATATCACCTCAGGATCACGACACGTCGCTAAGCAACAGCTGCTTTCTATATCACCTCAGGATCACGACACGTCGCTAAGCAACAGCTGCTTTCTATATCACCTCAGGATCACGACACGTCGCTAAGCAACAGCTGCTTTCTATATCACCTCAGGATCACGACACGTCGCTAAGCAACAGCTGCTTTCTATATCACCTCAGGATCACGACACGTTGCTAAGCAACAGCTGCTTTCTATATCACCTCAGGATCACGACACGTCGCTAAGCAACAGCTGCTTTCTATATCACCTCAGGATCACGACACGTTGCTAAGCAACAGCTGCTTTCTATATCACCTCAGGATCACGACACGTTGCTAAGCAACAGCTGCTTTCTATATCACCTCAGGATCACGACACGTTGCTAAGCAACAGCTGCTTTCTATATCACCTCAGGATCACGACACGTCGCTAAGCAACAGCTGCTTTCTATATCACCTCAGGATCACGACACGTTGCTAAGCAACAGCTGCTTTCTATATCACCTCAGGATCACGACACGTTGCTAAGCAACAGCTGCTTTCTATATCACCTCAGGATCACGACACGTCGCTAAGCAACAGCTGCTTTCTATATCACCTCAGGATCACGACACGTTGCTAAGCAACAGCTGCTTTCTATGTCACCTCAGGATCACGACACGTTGCTAAGCAACAGCTGCTTTCTATATCACCTCAGGATCACGACACGTTGCTAAGCAACAGCTGCTTTCTATATCACCTCAGGATCACGACACGTTGCTAAGCAACAGCTGCTTTCTATATCACATCACGATCACGACACGTCGCTAAGCAACAGCTGCTTTCTATATCACCTCAGGATCACGACACGTTGCTAAGCAACAGCTGCTTTCTATATCACCTCAGGATCACGACACGTCGCTAAGCAACAGCTGCTTTCTATATCACCTCAGGATCACGACACGTCGCTAAGCAACAGCTGCTTTCTATATCACCTCAGGATCACGACACGTCGCTAAGCAACAGCTGCTTTCTATATCACCTCAGGATCACGACACGTCGCTAAGCAACAGCTGCTTTCTATATCACCTCAGGATCACGACACGTCGCTAAGCAACAGCTGCTTTCTATATCACCTTACGATCCCACATTCTTCTCTTCTGTAGCAGGAGTAAAAAAAAAACACAGACCAGACGAGTAGATGTGCAATGGATTATGATCATTGTAGTTCATTACCACGTTTCCTGCCCTAAACTATGTAGAATATTTGCCTGTTGGATACTACAACTCCCTACTTCATCGCACAATTCAGGCTTGATCTGATTTATCTCTAGAGAAACTGTGTGAAGTGTCCATTGAGCTCACCAAAAAGTAATAAACGAAATGGAATTTAAATAATTGAATCAAAGTCAGTAAATGAGTTGTTAAAATTTTTTAAAATAACCGCCGCTTTGGTTAATCGCTCAGCGCTAGTGTGTGTGTCTCTGTGTCTGTGTGGACGGTGGCTGTAAGGTAGGATTTAACTTAAGGCTAATAACTGAAGTGCATTGTGATTATTGAAAGGGACTGTGAATGGAATTGATCAACAGACAGAAAGATTGTTTAAAAAAAAACCTGTTTCACTATGACTTCAGTTTCAGAATTACTTCGGTTTAATCAATAAAGAAAATAAAAAAGAATAAAAAAAATATTTTGCTCACATAACTTGGGAGGCCAAATAAGAGCAGGTGGGCTGCCAGATAGGGAACCCTGCTGTAATAAGAGCAGGTGGGCTGCCAGATAGGGAACCCTGCTGTAATAAGAGCAGGTGGGCTGCCAGATAGGGAACCCTGCTGTAATAAGAGCGGGTGGGCTGCCAGATAGGGAACCCTGGTGTAATAAGAGCAGGTGGGCTGCCAGATAGGGACCCTGCTGTAATACGAGCAGGTGGGCTGCCAGATAGGGAACCCTGCTGTAATAAGAGCGGGTGGGCTGCCAGATAGGGAACCCTGGTGTAATAAGAGCAGGTGGGCTGCCAGATAGGGAACCCTGCTGTAATAAGAGCAGGTGGGCTGCCAGATAGGGAACCCTGCTGTAATAAGAGCAGGTGGGCTGCCAGATAGGTAACCCTGCTGTAATAAGAGCAGGTGGGCTGCTAGATAGGGAACCCTGCTGTAATAAGAGCAGGTGGGCTGCCAGATAGTGAACCCTGCTGTAATAAGAGCAGGTGGGCTGCCAGATAGGGAACCCTGCTGTAATAAGAGCAGGTGGGCTGCCAGATAGGGAACCCTGCTTTAATAAGAGCAGGTGGGCTGCCAGATAGGGAACCCTGCTGTAATAAGAGCAGGTGGGCTGCCAGATAGGGAACCCTGCTGTAATAAGAGCAGGTGGGCTGCCAGATAGGGAACCCTGCTGTAATAAGAGCAGGTGGGCTGCCAGATAGGGAACCCTGCTGTAATAAGAGCAGGTGGGCTGCCAGATAGGGAACCCTGCTGTAATAAGAGCAGGTGGGCTGCCAGATAGGGAACCCTGCTGTAATACGAGCAGGTGGGCTGCCAGATAGGGATCCCTGCTGTAATAAGAGCAGGTGGGCTGCCAGATAGGGAACCCTGCTCCCCTCCGTCCCACTAAAGATGGACGTGCACTGTAAACCCCCTCCGTCCCACTAAAGATGGACGTGCACTGTAAACCCCCTCCGTCCCACTAAAGATGGACGTGCACTGTAAACCCCCTCCGTCCCACTAAAGATGGACGTGCACTGTAAACCCCCTCCGTCCCACTAAAGATGGACGTGCACTGTAAACCCCCTCCGTCCCACTAAAGATGGACGTGCACTGTAAACCCCCTCCGTCCCACTAAAGATGGACGTGCACTGTAAACCCCCTCCGTCCCACTAAAGATGGACGTGCACTGTAAAACCCCCTCCGTCCCACTAAAGATGGACGTGCACTGTAAACCCCCTCAGTCCCACTAAAGATGGACGTGCACTGTAATACCCCTCCGTCCCACTAAAGATGGACGTGCACTGTAAACCCCCTCCGTCCCACTAAAGATGGACGTGCACTGTAAACCCCCTCCGTCCCACTAAAGATGGACGTGCACTGTAAAACCCCCTCCGTCCCACTAAAGATGGACGTGCACTGTAATACCCCTCCGTCCCACTAAAGATGGACGTGCACTGTAAACCCCCTCCGTCCCACTAAAGATGGACGTGCACTGTAATACCCCTCCGTCCCACTAAAGATGGACGTGCACTGTAAAAAAAAAACTCCGTCCCACTAAAGAGATCTGTTTCTCTGTTCTCTGACCACCCTACTTTCAGGGTGTGTGCTTTTTTGTTTTTTTCCCCCTTTCATCCATCTAACCCATATCCTTGTCTCTCTCCTTCTCTCTGCCCCGCTTCCCCCTCCTGTAGCGTCTGGGCTGTGACAACATGCTGGAATCCCCTCAGCAGGAGGACCCCTGTCTGCAGTGTGGCGGCAATGGACAATCCTGCTACCCAGTCAGGAGTACCTTCGATATTAACAACCTGCCCAAAGGTAAGGTACAGATTAGGGTTGGTTATAGTCTGCTAACTTTCCCAAAAAATCCTAGGTTTTCTAGAAATCGCGGTTAGAAGATTCCTAGAATCATAATGGAATAAGAAGCACATTCGGGAATCCTCCTACTAGGATTTCAGGAAAACCTGGGAATGTTTTGAATGTTTACCGGTATTTTTCAACCTTCGTACAGATTGTCCTTTTCACCTCACATGTCCATTTATGGTAGTGCTTCCCCATGGTGCAGTTGTGGGCTCTAAATTGTTCATGCTGTGGTATTGGCAGACCAATAGAATGCCTCCACAGGGCTCCAGCGTCTTCTAGCGATAGTTTGTCACAAAGTTTTAGTGTCAACAACTGTAGTAACTCTGGTTTGTCCACTGATGTGTTCTGTCCCCCCCCCTTTGTGTCCCTTCTCTCCCAGGGTATAACCAGGTGTTCTGTCCCCCCTTTGTGTCCCTTCTCTCCCAGGGTATAACCAGGTGTTCTGTCCCCCCTTTGTGTCCCTTCTCTCCCAGGGTATAACCAGGTGTTCTGTCCTCCCTTTGTGTCCCTTCTCTCCCAGGGTATAACCAGGTGTTCTGTCCCCCCCTTTGTGTCCCTTCTCTCCCAGGGTATAACCAGCTGTTCTATCTCTCCTGTTCTCCTCCCTCCCAGACTATAACCAGCTGTTCTATTTCTCCTGTTCTCCTCCCTCCCAGACTATAACCAGCTGTTCTATCTCTCCTGTTCTCCTCCCTCCCAGGGTATAACCAGCTGTTCTATCTCTCCTGTTCTCCTCCCTCCCAGGGTATAACCAGCTGTTCTATCTCTCCTGTTCTCCTCCCTCCCAGGGTATAACCAGCTGTTCTATCTCTCCTGTTCTCCTCCCTCCCAGACTATAACCAGCTGTTCTATCTCTCCTGTTCTCCTCCCTCCCAGGGTATAACCAGCTGTTCTATCTCTCCTGTTCTCCTCCCTCCCAGACTCTAACCAGCTGTTCTATCTCAAATCAAATCAAATCAAGTTTATTTTATATAGCCCTTCGTACATCAGCTAATATCTCGAAGTGCTGTACAGAAACCCAGCCTAAAACCCCAAACAGCAAGCAATGCAGGTGTAGAAGCACGGCGGCTAGGAAAAACTCCCTAGAAAGGCCAAAACCTAGGAAGAAACCTAGAGAGGAACCAGGCTATGAGGGGTGGCCAGTCCTCTTCTGGCTGTGCCGGGTGGAGATTATAACAGAACATGGCCAAGATGTTCAAAATGTTCATAAATGACCAGCATGGTCAAATAATAATCAGGAGTAAATGTAAGTTGGCTTTTCATAGCCGATCATTAAGAGTATCTCTACCGCTTCTGCGGTCTCTAGAGAGTTGAAAACAGCAGGTCTGGGACAGGTAGCACGTCCGGTGAACAGGTCAGGGTTCCATAGCCGCAGGCAGAACAGTTGAAACTGGAACAGCAGCAAGGCCAGGTGGACTGGGGACAGCAAGGAGTCATCATGCCCGGTAGTCCTGACGTATGGTCCTAGGGCTCAGGTCCTCCGAGAGAGAGAAAGAAAGAGAGGAGAGAATTAGAGAGAGCATACTTAAATTCACACAGGACACCGGATAAGACAGGAGAAGTACTCCAGATATAACAAACTGACCCTAGCCCCCCGACACATGAACTACTGCAGCATAAATACTGGAGGCTGAGACAGGAGGGGTCAGGAGACACTGTGGCCCCATCCGATGATACCCCCGGACAGGGCCAAACAGGAAGGATATAACCCCACCCACTTTGCCAAAGCACAGCCCCCACACCACTAGAGGGATATCTTCAACCACCAACTTACCATCCTGAGACAAGGCCGAGTATAGCCCACAAAGATCTCCACCACAGCACAAACCAAGGGGGGGCACCAACCTATCTCTCCTGTTCTCCTCCCTCCCAGACTCTAACCAGTTGTTCTATCTCTCCTGTTCTCCTCCCTCCCAGACTCTAACCAGTTGTTCTATCTCTCCTGTTCTCCTCCCTCCCAGACTCTAACCAGTTGTTCTATCTCTCCTGTTCTCCTCCCTCCCAGGATATAACCAGATGTTTATTATCCCTGTGGGAGCCACCTCCATCCGCATCGGAGAGACTGTTGCCACTCGTAACTATCTGGGTGAGTACTTCATTCCATGGACAACTGGATGGTTAATGGTTAATGGTTAGGCTAGACAGACGATATAGCTATCAAATGTCCTGTACATTAAATGTCATTAAGATCAGTGATGTGGCATTTAAGATCAAGAGTTCAATCTTATAATGACAACATGAGTATGTAGAGGAGAACTATATTTAATGACTGTGACTCTGACCAAGGCTACTGTGTATGAGGATACCTCTATTTAATGACTGTGACTCTGACCAAGGCTACTGTGTATGAGGATACCTCTATTTAATGACTGTGACTCTGACCAAGGCTACTGTGTACCAGGATACCTCTATTTAATGACTGTGACTCTGACCAAGGCTACTGTGTACCAGGATAACTCTATTTAATGACTGTGACTCTGACCAAGGCTACTGTGTACCAGGATAACTCTATTTAATGACTGTGACTCTGACCAAGGCTACTGTGTATGAGGATACCTCTATTTAATGACTGTGACTCTGACCAAGGCTACTGTATACGAGGATAACTCTATTTAATGACTGTGACTGTAACTAAGGCTACTGTGTCTACCATCAGCCATTAAGAGCTTGACTGTGACTGTAACCAAGGCTACTGTTTCTACCATCAGCCGTTAAGAACCTGACTGTGACTGTAACCAAGGCTACTGTTTCTACCATCAGCCGTTAAGAACCTGACTGTGACTGTAACCAAGGCTACTGTGTCTACCATCAGCCGTTAAGAACCTGCCTGTGACTGTAACCAAGGCTACTGTTTCTACCATCAGCCATTAAGAACCTGACTGTGACTGTAACCAAGGCTACTGTGTCTACCATCAGCCGTTAAGAACCTGACTGTGACTGTAACCAAGGCTACTGTGTCTACCATCAGCCGTTAAGAACCTGACTGTGACTGTAACCAAGGCTACTGTGTCTACCATCAGCCGTTAAGAACCTGACTGCGACTGTAACCAAGGCTACTGTGTCTACCATCAGCCATTAAGAGCCTGACTGTGACTGTAACCAAGGCTACTGTGTCTACCATCAGCCGTTAAGAACCTGACTGCGACTGTAACCAAGGCTACTGTTTCTACCATCAGCCATTAAGAACCTGCCTGTGACTGTAACCAAGGCTACTGTTTCTACCATCAGCCAATAAGAACCTGACTGCGACTGTAACCAAGGCTACTGTGTCTACCATCAGCCATTAAGAGCCTGACTGTGACTGTAACCAAGGATACTGTGTCTACCATCAGCCGTTAAGAGCCTGACTGTGACTGTAACCAAGGCTACTGTGTCTACCATCAGCCGTTAAGAACCTGACTGTGACTGTAACCAAGGCTACTGCGTCAACCATCAGCCGTTAAGAGCCTGACTGTGACTGTAACCAAGGCTACTGTTTCTACCATCAGCCGTTAAGAACCTGACTGTGACTGTAACCAAGGCTACTGTGTCTACCATCAGCCGTTAAGAACCTGACTGCGACTGTAACCAAGGCTACTGTGTCTACCATCAGCCATTAAGAGCTTGACTGTGACTGTAACCAAGGCTACTGTTTCTACCATCAGCCGTTAAGAACCTGACTGTGACTGTAACCAAGGCTACTGTTTCTACCATCAGCCGTTAAGAACCTGACTGTGACTGTAACCAAGGCTACTGTGTCTACCATCAGCCGTTAAGAACCTGCCTGTGACTGTAACCAAGGCTACTGTTTCTAACATCAGCCATTAAGAACCTGACTGTGACTGTAACCAAGGCTACTGTGTCTACCATCAGCCGTTAAGAACCTGACTGTGACTGTAACCAAGGCTACTGTGTCTACCATCAGCCATTAAGAACCTGCCTGTGACTGTAACCAAGGCTACTGTGTCTACCATCAGCCATTAAGAACCTGACTGTGACTGTAATCAAGGCTACTGTGTCTACCATCAGCCGTTAAGAACCTGACTGTGACTGTAACCAAGGCTACTGTGTCTACCATCAGCCGTTAAGAACCTGACTGCGACTGTAACCAAGGCTACTGTGTCTACCATCAGCCATTAAGAGCCTGACTGTGACTGTAACCAAGGCTACTGTGTCTACCATCAGCCATTAAGAGCCTGACTGTGACTGTAACCAAGGATACTGTTTCTACCATCAGCCATTAAGAACCTGCCTGTGACTGTAAACAAGGCTACTGTTTCTACCATCAGCCATTAAGAACCTGACTGCGACTGTAACCAAGGGTACTGTGTCTACCATCAGCCATTAAGAGCCTGACTGTGACTGTAACCAAGGATACTGTGTCTACCATCAGCCGTTAAGAGCCTGACTGTGACTGTAACCAAGGCTACTGTGTCTACCATCAGCCGTTAAGAACCTGACTGTGACTGTAACCAAGGCTACTGCGTCAACCATCAGCCGTTAAGAGCCTGACTGTGACTGTAACCAAGGCTACTGTTTCTACCATCAGCCGTTAAGAACCTGACTGTGACTGTAACCAAGGCTACTGTGTCTACCATCAGCCGTTAAGAACCTGACTGCGACTGTAACCAAGGCTACTGTTTCTACCATCAGCCATTAAGAGCCTGACTGTGACTGTAACCAAGGCTACTGTGTCTACCATCAGCCTTTAAGAGCTTGACTGTGACTGTAACCAAGGCTACTGTTTCTACCATCAGCCGTTAAGAACCTGACTGTGACTGTAACCAAGGCTACTGTTTCTACCATCAGCCGTTAAGAACCTGACTGTGACTGTAACCAAGGCTACTGTGTCTACCATCAGCCGTTAAGAACCTGCCTGTGACTGTAACCAAGGCTACTGTTTCTACCATCAGCCATTAAGAACCTGACTGTGACTGTAACCAAGGCTACTGTGTCTACCATCAGCCGTTAAGAACCTGACTGTGACTGTAACCAAGGCTACTGTGTCTACCATCAGCCGTTAAGAACCTGCCTGTGACTGTAACCAAGGCTACTGTGTCTACCATCAGCCATTAAGAACCTGACTGCGACTGTAACCAAGGCTACTGTGTCTACCATCAGCCGTTAAGAACCTGCCTGTGACTGTAACCAAGGCTACTGTGTCTACCATCAGCCGTTAAGAACCTGACTGTGACTGTAACCAAGGCTACTGTGTCTACCATCAGCCGTTAAGAACCTGCCTGTGACTGTAACCAAGGCTACTGTTTCTACCATCAGCCATTAAGAACCTGACTGCGACTGTAACCAAGGCTACTGTGTCTACTATCAGCCATTAAGAGCCTGACTGTGACTGTAACCAAGGCTACTGTGTCTACCATCAGCCGTTAAGAACCTGACTGTGACTGTAACCAAGGCTACTGTGTCTACCATCAGCCGTTAAGAACCTGACTGTGACTGTAACCAAGGCTACTGTGTCTACCATCAGCCGTTAAGAACCTGACTGTGACTGTAACCAAGGCTACTGTGTCTACCATCAGCCGTTAAGAGCCTGACTGTGACTGTAACCAAGGCTACTGTGTCTACCATCAGCCGTTAAGAACCTGACTGTGACTGTAACCAAGGCTACTGTTTCTACCATCAGCCGTTAAGAACCTGACTGTGACTGTAACCAAGGCTACTGTGTCTACCATCAGCCGTTAAGAGCCTGACTGTGACTGTAACCAAGGCTACTGTGTCTACCATCAGCCGTTAAGAACCTGCGTGGTGAGTATTACCTGAACGGCCACTGGGTGATTGAGTTCTCCAGGGCCACTCCAGTAGCTGGCACCATGCTGTACTACCAGAGAGGGGCTGAGGGAGAGATGACTCCTGAGACCATCATCGGCCGCGGACCCACCACCGAGCCGCTGGTCATAGAGGTCAGAGTGAGAGACACCTGTTCCTGCGTCCAAAATGGCACCCTATTCCCTATATAGCGCACTATGTACAGAATAGGGTGCCAGATTTAGATTCAGATTCAAAACTTTATTGTTCCATTCTTGTGGAATGGGAAATGTGTCTTGTAGGTTTTACATGCATGTGGATCACACATAGCAACCAGACAGACACAGACACACAGACACAGACACAGACACAGACACACACACACACACACACACACACACACACACACACACACACACACACACACACACACACACACACACACACACACACACACACACGCACACACACACACACACACACACACACACACACACACACACACACACACACACACACACACACACACACACACACACACACACACACAGCCTACATGGTAAATCACTAGAGATGAAACACATCAGGTGTCATCGACCTGAAACATTTGGGTTTATGTTTCTTAAGTACAGTTACATTTTGCAAGTAAAATATTGAAAAATAGACGCTATCTGGTACTAGACTCTTAGAAGAAAAGGTTCTGTCTCCATAGGAGAACCCTTTGGAGAACCCTTTGGAGAACCCTTTGGAGAACCCGTTTTGGTTCCAGGTAGAACCCTACCCACAGAGGATTCTACATGGAACTCAAAAGGGTTTTCCTATGGAGACAGTTGAAGAACTATTTACGAACCATTTTTTCTAAGTGTGTATAATCCTGAGTAGTAAGGGTACATTTCTACATACCATTGTTGATACAGACTCCCAGATATATAGTCTGTTTGTCTGGCTAACAACGACCATAGGAGTTGCCAAGACAACTCCTACAGACCTGGGACCAGACTCCCAACTACACTTTATATACAAAAGTATGTGGACACCCCTTCAAATGAGTGGATTCGGCTATTTCAGCCACACCCGTTTGCTGACACACAGCCATGCAATCTCCATGGACAAACATTGGCAGTAGAATGGCCTTACTGAAGAGCTCAGTGACTTTCAACGTGGCACCGTCATAGGATCGTCATAAGTCAGTATGTCAAATTTCTGCCCTGCTAGAGCTGCCCCAGTCAACTATAAATGGTGTTATTGTGAAGTGGAAACGTCTAGGAGCAACAACGGCTCAGCCACGAAGTGGTAGGCCACACAAGCTCTCAGAACGGGACCACTGAGTGCTGAAGCGGGTAGCGTGTAAAAATTGTCTGTCCTCGGTTGCAACACTCACTACCAAGTTCCAAACTGCCTCTGGAAGCAACCTCAGCACAAGAACTGTTTGTCGGGAGCTTCGTGAAATGGGTTTCCATGGCCGAGCAGCCTAAGATCACCATGTGCAATGCCAAGCGTTGGCTGGAGTGGTGTAAAGCTCGCCGCCATTGGACTCTGGAGCAGTGGAAACACGTTCTCTGGAGTGATGAATCATGCTTCACCATCTGACAGTCCGACGGACGAATCTGGGTTTGGCGGATGCCAGGAGAACGCTACATGCCCGAAAGCATATTGCCAACTGTAAAGTTTGGTGGAGGAGGAATAATGGTCTGGGGCTGTTTTTCATGGTTCAGGCTAGGCCCCTTAGTTCCAGTGAAGTGAAATCTTAACACTACAGCATACAATGACATTCTAGATGATTCTGTGCTTCCAACTTTGTGGCAACAGTTTGGGGAAGGCCCTTTTCTGTTTCAGCACGACAAGGCCCCTGTGCACAAAGCGAGATCCATACAGAAATGGTTTGTCAAAATCTGTGTGGAAGAACTTGACTGGCCTGAACAGAGCCCTGACCTCAACCCCATCGAACACCTTTGGGATGAATTTGAAACGCCGACTGCGTGCCAGGCCTAATCGCCCAACATCAGTGCCCGACCTCACTAATGCTCTTGTGGCTGAATGGAAGTAAGTCCCCCACAGCAATGTTCCAACATCTAGTGGAAAGACTTCCCAGAAGAGTGGAGGCTGTAATAGCAGCAAAGGGGGGGACCAACTCCATATTAATGCCCACGATTTTGGAAAGAGATGTATGATGAGCAGGTGTCCACATACTTTTGGTCATGTAGTGTATTTTGAGATGCCGACCCTATTTGCAAAATCAGTGTCAGTAACGGTAATCTTTCATCAAATATACCAGTGTTGAAACAGATCCCCAGATGATTTCCTTCTGTCTCCGTCTCTCCCCCCCCAGTTGATCAGCCAGGAACACAACCAGGGAGTAGAGTACGAGTACTACCTCCCTAACGGTCACTCCAGAGAGGGATACTACTGGAGCTTCGGCTCCTGGTCTGCCTGCAGCAGAGAGTGTGGCTCAGGTACATGTCCTTACTCTAGTCTGTCACTGGAGTCTTTTTGTTTTCTACCTCATGTTCTTCCTCGATTTGACTTGTCCTTTGCACATCCCTTGTTCTGGTTCTTCTTATTCTTGTTTGTCTTGTTTGTCTTGTTTGTCTTGTTCTTCTTCTTGTTCTTCTTCTTGTTCTTCTTCTTGTTCGTCTTGTTCTTCTTGTTCGTCTTGTTCTTCTTGTTCTTCTTCTTGTTCTTCTTCTTGTTCGTCTTGTTCTTCTTGTTCTTCTTGTTCTTCTTCTTGTTCTTCTTGTTCCACTCAACAATAGTTAATGCTGTTTGTTTTCGACAAAAGTATCCTTGGACATAGTCTTCCTTTAGCATCCCTGCTGGACTGATTCCTCTTCCTGCTCCCTCCACCAGGGTACCAGTCTCGTCTGGTGTTCTGTGCCATCGATAACGAGGCCTACCCAGACTACCTGTGCTCCGCCTTGCCACGCCCCCTCACCAACCGCACCTGCAACACTCAGCAGTGTCCTCAGACTCACAGGTGAGTCAGCCACTTCCCACAAGGCTCTACATTTCACAATAACTCCTTTTTGGGAAATGAACAAGACACTGTTCAAGGAAAGTGACGTGAGTTACAGTCATGCACATCAAAGTAAGTCTGATAGCAACGTTGATTGTATTTTCTTAGACAGAAGTCAGTCAGTCGCCTTTGCGTCCTAGCTCAGCGATGAATGCGCTGATTTCCACGTCCAGTATGTTGGAGTGTCTGCGCTGTACTTTGAGACGGACCCCAGTTACTGTATGCCTAACAGACTGTACCTATCAAGGCCACTGTGATGAGGAAGACTGTATGTATGGGAAGCTGACATGGTGGAGTGATACTTTATTATGACTGACCTGTTAAGACTGATTCACGAAGCGTCTCAGAGTTAGTGTTGCCGTTTAGATCAGAATGAATAAGATGATATGGACAGATCCTAGATCAGTGCTTTGAGATGCTTAATGGATATGGGCCCAGATCTTTCCCAAAGTTCACACGGGTTCTTCAGGAATCCCAGTCGGTGGAGGCCCTCCCTGCTCCTCCCTGCTCCCTCCTCCTCCCTGCTTCCTCCTCCCTCCTCCCTGCTCCCTCCTCCCTGCTCCCTCCTCCTCCCTGCTCCCTCCTCCTTCCGAAAACCTGGGAACTTTGGGAACGTTTCTGGAATTTGCAATTATGCTGAGAATGGATGGAGCCTATCATTAGGAGAACAGTCCAGTGTAATCTTGTTAGTCGTGATAACCTGGGTTCAGTAGGTTTGTGTGTCCATACAGGAGCTGTCTGGCTGGGCCATAGAGATAGAAAGGGGGCCCATCCTTGTATCTGTGCCACAATGGCTTCAGTGACAGCATGGGCAGGTCCGAGCCCTCTTTCTCACTCTATGGTCTGGCTCCTCTCTCTGGTCTCCTCTCTCTCTGGTCTCCTCTCTCTCTGGTCTCCTCTCTCTCTGGTCTCCTCTCTCTCTGGTCTCCTCTCTCTCTCTGGTCTCCTCTCTCTCTGGTCCCCTCTCTCTCTGGTCTCCTCTCTCTGGTCTCCTCTCTCTCTGGTCTCCTCTCTCTCTGGTCTCCTCTCTCTCTGGTCTCCTCTCTCTCTCTGGTCTCCTCTCTCTCTGGTCTCCTCTCTCTCTGGTCTCCTCTCTCTCTGGTCTCCTCTCTCTCTGGTCTCCTCTCTCTCTCTGGTCTCCCCTCTCCGGTCTCCTCTCTCTGGTCTCCTCTCTCTCTGGTCTCCTCTCTCCGGTCTCCTCTCTCTCTGGTCTCCTCTCTCTCTGGTCTCTCCTCTCTCTGATCTCCTCTCTCTCTGGTCTCCTCTCTCTCTGGTCTCCTCTCTCTCTGATCTCCTCTCTCTGGTCTCCTTTCTCCTCTCTCCTCTCTCAGGTCTCCTCTCCTCTCTCTGGTCTCCCCTCTCCTCTCTCTCAGGTCTCCTCTCTCCTCTCTCTGGTGTCCTCTCCTCTCTCTGGTCTCCCCTCTCTGGTCTCCTCTGTCTGGTCTCCTCTGTCTGGTCTCCTCTTGCTTCTATCCGGTGTCCTCTCTCAGGTCTCCTCTCCTCTCTCTGGTCTCCTCTCTCCTCTCTCTGGTCTCCCCTCTCCTCTCTCTCAGGTCTGCTCTCTCTCTGGTCTCACTGTTGTGGGTAATGTTGTTGTTGTCCCTGTTCATAAAGGATGGCATACCTGTATCAGCCACATGTGTGGACGCCCTCTGAAAGGCCCAGAACATATGTGTACAGGTAACACAGGGCCTACGGTGGCCCGCTGCTCCAAAAAGCTGTAGTTTAACCTCTGACCTCAAACACAGGGGGGGTTGTATACCAGAGATCAAGGACGTATCCAAATGGAACCCTATTCCCTATATAGTGCACTACTTTAGACCAGAGCCCTATATAGTGCACTACTTTAGACCAGAGCCCTATATAGTGCACTACTTTAGACCAGAGCCTTATATAGTGCACTACTTTTGACCAGAGCCCTATATAGTGCACTACTTTTGACCAAGGCCCTATGGGCTCTTGTGCACTATCTAGGGAATAGGGTGCCGTTTGGAACAAAAACAGTTTATTTTATAGTTAAGTCTCTACACATCTAACACACATTTAGAATATGGCACAACTCCCTGGGATGTGTTTGAGTTCAGTGTGAGTCTGTGTTTAGTGTTTAGTGTTGACGCCTGTTCTTCCATGTCGGGACCCAGAACAAAGGCAAGGGGCAACCATCCAGCTCAGAGATCCAAACTCTCTCTCTCTCTCTCTCTCTCTCTCTCTCTCTCTCTCTCTCTCTCTCTCTCCTCTCTCTCCCTCTCTCCCTCTCCCTCTCCCTCTCCCTCTCTCTCTCTCTCCTTCTCTCCTCCCTTCTTCTATCCAGGGCTGCGTTCAGTACGTTTTTACATTCTGGAACATTCCAGTGAACTGAACGCACCTCGACTCTCCTCCCTTCCCTCGTCTCCTCCTACTTTTCATTCCTTCTATCCAACTTTTCATTCCTTCTATCCAACTCTCCTCACTCTCTCCTCTTCTCACCTTCTATCCAACTCTCCTCACTCTCTCCTCTTCTCACCTTCTATCCAACTCTCCTCACTCTCTCCTCTTCTCACCTTCTATCCAACTCTCCTCACTCTCTCCTCTTCTCACCTTCTATCCAACTCTCCTCACTCTCTCCTCTTCTCACCTTCTATCCAACTCTCCTCACTCTCTCCTCTTCTCACCTTCTATCCAACTCTCCTCACTCTCTCCTCTTCTCACCTTCTATCCAACTCTCCTCACGCTCTCCTCTTCTCACCTTCTATCCAACTCTCCTCACTCTCTCCTCTTCTCACCTTCTATCCAACTCTCCTCACTCTCTCCTCTTCTCACCTTCTATCCAACTCTCCTCACTCTCTCCTCTTCTCACCTTCTATCCAACTCTCCTCACGCTCTCCTCTTCTCACCTTCTATCCAACTCTCCTCACTCTCTCCTCTTCTCACCTTCTATCCAACTCTCCTCACTCTCTCCTCTTCTCACCTTCTATCCAACTCTCCTCACGCTCTCCTCTTCTCACCTTCTCCCTGCTTCCTCCCTTATCCTCCTTCTTCCACCTCCTCCCTGCTTCCTCCCTTATCCTCCTTCTTCCACCTTCTCCCTGCTTCCTCCCTTATCCTCCTCCTCTCACCTTCTCCCTGCTTCCTCCCTTATCCTCCTCCTCTCACCTTCTCCCTGCTTCCTCCCTTATCCTCCTCCTCCCACCTTCTCCCTGCTTCCTCCCTTATCCTCCTCCTCTCACCTTCTCCCTGCTTCCTCCCTTATCCTCCTCCTCTCACCTTCTCCCTGCTTCCTCCCTTATCCTCCTCCTCTCACCGTCTCCCTGCTTCCTCCCTTATTCTCCTCTTCTCACCTTCTCCCTGCTTCCTCCCTTATCCTCCTCTTCTCACCTTCTCCCTGCTTCCTCCCTTATCCTCCTCCTCTCACCTCCCTGCTTCCTCCCTTATCCTCCTCTTCTCACCTTCTCCCTGCTTCCTCCCTTATCCTCCTCCTCTCACCTTCTCCCTGCTTCCTCCCTTATCCTCCTCCTCTCACCTTCTCCCTGCTTCCTCCCTTATCCTCCTCTTCTCACCGTCTCCCTGCTTCCTCCCTTATCCTCCTCCTCTTCTCACCTTCTCCCTGCTTCCTCCCTTATCCTCCTCATCTCACCTTCTCCCTGCTTCCTCCCTTATCCTCCTCTTCTCACCTTCTCCCTGCTTCCTCCCTTATCCTCCTCCTCTCACCTTCTCCCTGCTTCCTTCCTTATCCTCCTCCTCTCACCATCTCCCTGCTTCCTCCCTTATCCTCCTCCTCTTCTCACCTTCTCCCTGCTTCCTCCCTTATCCTCCTCTTCCCACCTCCTTCCTTTTACTCCCTTTTCGTTGAGCAGTTTTAAGATAAAGTTCCTCTCCACTGAGAGAGTGAAAGTATTTGATGCTAGAATTGCATCAGAGGTCCCTTCCATGAACTACGACCCCTAACCCTTAACCCCTGACCACTGATCCCTAAGCTGGGTTGCTGTCTGTCTGTGTCTGTTAACATAGTGTAATGTTTGTGTCCCAAAGCTCTTAGCATGTGCACTACATAGTAGGAGAGATTGGCAATGCATAACACGTAGTGTGCTAGTGTGGGACATAGTTGTAGTATTGTTCTGTTACATCATAAAGACACTGTGGTTTCCCTCCTTGGTCTGTATGGTGAAATACTGTGGTTTCCCTCCTTGGTCTGTATGGTGAAATACTGGGGTTTCCCTCCTTGGTCTGTATGGTGAAATACTGGGGTTTCCCTCCTTGGTCTGTATGGTGAAATACTGGGGTTTCCCTCCTTGGTCTGTATGGTGAAATACTGGGGTTTCCCTCCTTGGTCTGTATGGTGAAATACTGGGGTTTCCCTCCTTGGTCTGTATGGTGAAATACTGGGGTTTCCCTCCTTGGTCTGTATGGTGAAATACTGGGGTTTCCCTCCTTGGTCTGTATGGTGAAATACTGGGGTTTCCCTCCTTGGTCTGTATGGTGAAATACTGGGGTTTCCCTCCTTGGTCTGTATGGTGAAATACTGGGGTTTCCCTCCTTGGTCTGTATGGTGAAATACTGGGGTTTCCCTCCTTGGTCTGTATGGTGAAATACTGGGGTTTCCCTCCTTGGTCTGTATGGTGAAATACTGGGGTTTCCCTCCTTGGTCTGTATGGTGAAATACTGGGGTTTCCCTCCTTGGTCTGTATGGTGAAATACTGGGGTTTCCCTCCTTGGTCTGTATGGTGAAATACTGGGGTTTCCCTCCTTGGTCTGTATGGTGAAATACTGGGGTTTCCCTCCTTGGTCTGTATGGTGAAATACTGGGGTTTCCCTCCTTGGTCTGTATGGTGAAATACTGGGGTTTCCCTCCTTGGTCTGTATGGTGAAATACTGGGGTTTCCCTCCTTGGTCTGTATGGTGAAATACTGGGGTTTCCCTCCTTGGTCTGTATGGTGAAATACTGGGGTTTCCCTCCTTGGTCTGCATGGTGAAATACTGGCGTTTCCCTCCTTGGTCTGTATGGTGAAATACTGGGGTTTCCCTCCTTGGTCTGTATGGTGAAATACTAACTCCTATTGGTGATGATAATCTAAATAGTTATTCTGCTTTACACTGTCTCCTATTGGTGATGATAATCTACATAGTTATTCTGCTTTAGATTGTCTCCTATTGGTGATGATAATCTACATAGTTATTCTGCTTTAGACTGTCTCCTATTGGTGATGATAATCTACATAGTTATTCTGCTTTAGACTGTCTCCTATTGGTGATGATAATCTACATAGTTATTCTGCTTTAGATTGTCTCCTATTGGTGACGATAATCTACATAGTTATTCTGCTGCTTTAGACTGTCTCCTATTGGTGGTGATAATCTACATAGTTACTGCTTTAGACTGTCTCCTATTGGTGATGATAATCTACATAGTTATTCTGCTTTAGACTGTCTCCTATTGGTGATGATAATCTACATAGTTATTCTGCTTTAGACTGTCTCCTATTGGTGATGATAATCTACATAGTTATTCTGCTGCTTTAGACTGTCTCCTATTGGTGATGATAATCTACATAGTTATTCTGCTTTAGACTGTCTCCTATTGGTGATGATAATCTACATAGTTATTCTGCTGCTTTAGACTGTCTCCTATTGGTGATGATAATCTACATAGTTATTCTGCTTTAGACTGTCTCCTATTGGTGATGATAATCTACATAGTTATTCTGCTGCTTTAGACTGTCTCCTATTGGTGATGATAATCTACATAGTTACTCTGCTTTAGACTGTCTCCTATTGGTGATGATAATCTACATAGTTATTCTGCTTTAGACTGTCTCCTATTGGTGATGATAATCTACATAGTTATTCTGCTGCTTTAGACTGTCTCCTATTGGTGATGATAATCTACATAGTTACTCTGCTTTAGACTGTCTCCTATTGGTGATGATAATCTACATAGTTACTGTTTTAGACTGTCTCCTATTGGTGATGATAATCTACATAGTTATTCTGCTTTAGACTGTCTCCTATTGGTGATGATAATCTACATAGTTATTCTGCTTTAGACTGTCTCCTATTGGTGATGATAATCTACATAGTTACTCTGCTTTAGACTGTCTCCTATTGGTGATGATAATCTACATAGTTATTCTGCTTTAGACTGTCTCCTATTGGTGATGATAATCTACATAGTTATTCTGCTTTAGACTGTCTCCTATTGGTGATGATAATCTACATAGTTATTCTGTTTTAGACTGTCTCCTATTGGTGATGATAATCTACATACAGTGGGGAGAACAAGTATTTGATACACTGCCGATTTTGCAGGTTTTCCTACTTACAAAGCATGTAGAGGTCTGTCATTTTTATCATAGGTACACTTCAACTGTGAGAGACGGAATCTAAAACAAAAATCCAGAAAATCACATTGTATGATTTTTAAGTAATTAATTTGCATGTTATTGCATGACATAAGTATTTGATCACCTACCAACCAGTAAGAATTCCGGCTCTCACAGACCTGTTAGTTTTTCTTTAAGAAGCCCTCCTGTTCTCCACTCATTACCTGTATTAACTGCACCTGTTTGAACTCGTTACCTGTATAAAAGACACCTGTCCACACACTCAATCAAACAGACTCCAACCTCTCCACAATGGCCAAGACCAGAGAGCTGTGTAAGGACATCAGGGATAAATTGTAGACCTGTACAAGGCTGGGATGGGCTACAGGACAATAGCCAAGCAGCTTGGTGAGAAGGCAACAACTGTTGGCACAATTATTAGAAAATGGAAGAAGTTCAAGATGACGGTCAATCACCCTCGGTCTGGGGCTCCATGCAAGATCTCACCTCGTGGGGCATCAATGATCATGAGGAATGTGAGGGATCAGCCCAGAACTACACGGCAGGACCTGGTCAATGACCTGAAGAGAGCTGGGACCACAGTCTCAAAGAAAACCATTAGTAACACACTACGCCGTCATGGATTAAAATCCTGCAGCGCACGCAAGGTCCCCCTGCTCAAGCCAGCGCATGTCCAGGCCCGTCTGAAGTTTGCCAATGACCATCTGGATGATCCAGAGGAGGAATGGGAGAAGGTCATGTGGTCTGATGAGACAAAAATAGAGCTTTTTGCTCTAAACTCCACTCGCCGTGTTTGGAGGAATAGAAGGATGAGTACAACCCCAAGAACACCATCCCAACCGTGAAGCATGGAGGTGGAAACATCATTCTTTGGGGATGCTTTTCTGCAAAGGGGACAGGACGACTGCACCGTATTGAGGGGAGGATGGATGGGGCCATGTATCGCGAGATCTTGACCAACAACCTCCTTCCCTCAGTAAGAGCATTGAAGATGGGTCGTGGCTGGGTCTTCCAGCATGACAACGACCCGAAACACACAGCCAGGGCAACTAAGGAGTGGCTCTGTAAGAAGCATCTCAAGGTCCTGGAGTGGCCTAGCCAGTCTCCAGACCTGAACCCAATAGAAAATCTTTGGAGGGAGCCGAAAGTCCGTATTGCCCAGCGACAGCCCCGAAACCTGAAGGATCTGGAGAAGGTCTGTATGGAGGAGTGGGCCAAAATCCCTGCTGCAGTGTGTGCAAACCTGGTCAAGAACTACAGGAAACCTATGATCTCTGTAATTGCAAACTAAGGTTTCTGTACCAAATATTCAGTTCTGCTTTTCTGATGTATCAAATACTTATGTCATGCAATAAAATGCAAATTAATTACTTAAAAATCATACAATGTGATTTTCTGGATTTTTGTTTTAGATTCCTTCTCTCACAGTTGAAGTGTACCTATGATAAAAATTACAGACCTCTACATGCTTTGTAAGTAGGAAAACCTGCAAAATTGTCAGTGTATCAAATACTTGTTCTCCCCACTGTAGTTATTCTGCTTTAGACTGGCTCCTATTGGTGAGGATAATCTACATAGTTATTCTGCTTTAGACTGTCTCCTATTGGTGATGATAATCTACATAGTTATTCTCCTTTAGACTGTCTCCTATTGGTGGTGATAATCTACATAGTTATTCTGCTTTAGACTCTCCTATTGGTGATGATAATCTACATAGTTATTCTGCTTTAGACTGTCTCCTATTGGTGGTGATAATCTACATAGTTAATGTCTCCTATTGGTGATGATAATCTACATAGTTAATGTCTCCTATTGGTGATGATAATCTACATAGTTACTGTCTCCTATTGGTGATGATAATCTACATAGTTATTCTGCTTTAGACTGTCTCCTATTGGTGATGATAATCTACATAGTTATTCTGCTTTATCGTAGTGAGAGTTGCTGAAAAAAGAACTAGCCAATGACAATGATAAAATGATAAAAGAGTCCCTATTTTGACTGCCTGTATGTTCTACATGTGTTTGATATGCTTTCCTAAATATACTGTCACAGCAGAAAACAAAGTTTGTAGAAATCGATGTCGATCATGTATTTTGTTTAGGCTACAACATGAAAAAATAGCAGGAAATTACGCTTGAGGCACGGAATGCATAGTTGGAACATGTCGACCATATCTTTAGTGTAAAACATGAAGTTTCCACCTCCATGTCAATGAGAGCAGAGCAGTGGGGACACTGAGCAGCAGCTACGTAGACAGTAGAGTGGGCAGCAGCTACGTAGACAGTAGAGTGGGCAGCAGTTATGTAGGCAGTAGTAGAGTGGGCAGCAGTTAAATAGACAGTAGAGTGGGCAGCAGCTACGTAGACAGTAGAGTGGGCAGCAGCTACGTAGACAGTAGAGTGGGCAGCAGCTACGTAGACAGTAGAGTGGGCAGCAGTTAAATAGACAGTAGAGTGGGCAGCAGCTACGTAGGCAGTAGAGTGGGCAGCAGTTAAATAGACAGTAGAGTGGGCAGCAGCTACGTAGGCAGTAGAGTGGGCAGCAGTTACGTAGGCAGTAGAGTGGGCAGCAGCTACGTAGACAGTAGAGTGGGCAGCAGCTACGTAGACAGTAGAGTGGGCAGCAGTTACGTAGACAGTAGAGTGGGCAGCAGCTACGTAGACAGTAGAGTGGGCAGCAGCTACATAGACAGTAGAGTGGGCAGCAGCTACGTAGACAGTAGAGTGGGCAGCAGCTACGTAGACAGTAGAGTGGGCAGCAGCTACGTAGACAGTAGAGTGGGCAGCAGCTACGTAGGCAGTAGAGTGGGCAGCAGCTACGTAGGCAGTAGAGTGGGCAGCAGCTACGTAGACAGTAGAGTGGGCAGCAGCTACGTAGACAGTAGAGTGGGCAGCAGCTACGTAGGCAGTAGAGTGGGCAGCAGCTACGTAGACAGTAGAGTGGGCAGCAGCTACGTAGGCAGTAGAGTGGGCAGCAGCTACGTAGGCATTAGAGTGGGCAGCAGCTATGTAGACAGTAGAGTGGGCAGCAGCTACGTAGGCAGTAGAGTGGGCAGCAGCTACGTAGGCAGTAGAGTGGGCAGCAGCTACGTAGACAGTAGAGTGGGCAGCAGCTACGTAGACAGTAGAGTGGGCAGCAGCTACGTAGACAGTAGAGTGGGCAGCAGCTACGTAGGCAGTAGAGTGGGCAGCAGCTACGTAGGCAGTAGAGTGGGCAGCAGCTACGTAGGCAGTAGAGTGGGCAGCAGCTACGTAGACAGTAGAGTGGGCAGCAGCTACGTAGGCAGTAGAGTGGGCAGCAGCTACGTAGGCAGTAGAGTGGGCAGCAGCTACGTAGGCAGTAGAGTGGGCAGCAGCTACGTAGACAGTAGAGTGGGCAGCAGTTACGTAGGCAGTAGAGTGGGCAGCAGCTACGTAGGCAGTAGAGTGGGCAGCAGCTACGTAGGCAGTAGAGTGGGCAGCAGCTACGTAGGCAGTAGAGTGGGCAGCAGCTACGTAGGCAGTAGAGTGGGCAGCAGCTACGTAGGCAGTAGAGTGGGCAGCAGCTACGTAGGCAGTAGAGTGGGCAGCAGCTACGTAGACAGTAGAGTGGGCAGCAGCTACGTAGGCAGTAGAGTGGAATCACATGCAGCCACTCTGAATCACATGCAGCCACTCTGAATCTCATGCAGCCACCCTGAATCACATGCAGCCACTCTGAATCACATGCAGCCACTCTGAATCACATGCAGCCACCCTGAATCACATGCAGCCACCCTGAATCACATGCAGCCACTCTGAATCACATGTAGCCACTCTGAATCACATGCAGCCACTCTGAATCACATGCAGCCACTCTGAATCACATGCAGCCACTCTGAATCACATGCAGCCACTCTGAATCACATGCAGCCACTGAATCACATGCAGCCACCCTGAATCACATGCAGCCACCCTGAATCACATGCAGCCACTCTGAATCACATGCAGCCACCCTGAATCACATGCAGCCACTCTGAATCACATGCAGCCACCCTGAATCACATGCAGCCACCCTGAATCACATGCAGCCACCCTGAATCACATGCAGCCACTCTGAATCACATGTAGCCACTCTGAATCACATGTAGTTATTAACTCCCGTCTCTCTGCTCCCCGTCCCAGCTGGACGACAGGTGAATGGAACGTGTGCTCTGTGTCGTGTGGCGGCGGCTCCCAGGTCCGCAATGTGCAGTGTGTCTCCCATGATGCATCAGGGCCCCGTGTGGTGGAGGACGCCGTCTGTGCAGCCTACGCCCTTGTCCCGCCCACCCTGCAGACCTGCAACATGCAGCGGTGTGTCTCTTGGATGGCCTCTGTCTGGAGCGCGGTAGGTACTGCAGACAGAAGAGAGAGAGGGGTAGACCTGAGTGTGGTAGGTACTGCAGACAGAAGAGAGAGAGGGGTAGACCTGAGTGTGGTAGGTACTGCAGACAGAAGAGGGGTAGACCTGAGTGTGGTAGGTACTGCAGACAGAAGAGAGAGAGGGGTAGACCTGAGTGTGGTAGGTACTGCAGACAGAAGAGGGGTAGACCTGAGTGTGGTAGGTACTGCAGACAGAAGAGGGGTAGACCTGAGTGTGGTAGGTACTGCAGTCAGAAGAGAGAGAGGGGTAGACCTGAGTGTGGTAGGTACTGCAGACAGAAGAGGGGTAGACCTGAGTGTGGTAGGTACTGCAGTCAGAAGAGAGAGAGGGGTAGACCTGAGTGTGGTAGGTACTGCAGACAGAAGAGGGGTAGACCTGAGTGTGGTAGGTACTGCAGACAGAAGAGAGAGAGGGGTAGACCAGAGCGTGGTAGGTACTGCAGACAGAAGAGAGAGAGGGGTAGACCTGAGCGTGGTAGGTACTGCAGTCAGAAGAGAGAGATGGGTAGACCAGAGCGTGGTAGGTACTGCAGACAGAAGAGGGGTAGACCAGAGCGTGGTAGGTACTGCAGACAGAAGAGAGAGAGGGGTAGACCTGAGCGTGGTAGGTACTGCAGACAGAAGAGAGAGAGGGGTAGACCAGAGCGTGGTAGGTACTGCAGACAGAAGAGGGGTAGACCTGAGCGTGGTAGGTACTGCAGACAGAAGAGAGAGAGGGGTAGACCAGAGCGTGGTAGGTACTGCAGACAGAAGAGAGAGAGGGGTAGACCAGAGCGTGGTAGGTACTGCAGACAGAAGAGGGGTAGACCTGAGCGTGGTAGGTACTGCAGACAGAAGAGGGGTAGACCTGAGCGTGGTAGGTACTGCAGTCAGAAGAGAGAGAGGGGTAGACCTGAGCGTGGTAGGTACTGCAGACAGAAGAGAGAGAGGGGTAGACCTGAGCGTGGTAGGTACTGCAGTCAGAAGAGGGGTAGACCTGAGTGTGGTAGGTACTGCAGACAGAAGAGAGAGAGAGGGGTAGACCTGAGTGTGGTAGGTACTGCAGACAGAAGAGAGAGAGGGGTAGACCTGAGTGTGGTAGGTACTGCAGTCAGAAGAGAGAGAGGGGTAGACCTGAGCGTGGTAGGTACTGCAGTCAGAAGAGAGAGAGGGGTAGACCTGAGTGTGGTAGGTACTGCAGACAGAAGAGAGAGAGGGGTAGACCTGAGCGTGGTAGGTACTGCAGACAGAAGAGAGAGAGGGGTAGACCTGAGTGTGGTAGGTACTGCAGACAGAAGAGGGGTAGACCTGAGCGCGGTAGGTACTGCAGACAGAAGAGGGGTAGACCTGAGCGTGGTAGGTACTGCAGTCAGAAGAGAGAGAGGGGTAGACCTGAGTGCGGTAGGTACTGCAGTCAGAAGAGAGAGAGGGGTAGACCTGAGCGTGGTAGGTACTGGAGACAGAAGAGAGAGAGGGGTAGACCTGAGTGTGGTAGGTACTGCAGACAGAAGAGAGAGAGAGGGGTAGACCTGAGTGTGGTAGGTACTGCAGACAGAAGAGAGAGAGGGGTAGACCTGAGTGTGGTAGGTACTGCAGTCAGAAGAGAGAGAGGGGTAGACCTGAGTGTGGTAGGTACTGCAGTCAGAAGAGGGGTAGACATGAGCGTGGTAGGTACTGCAGTCAGAAGAGGGGTAGACCTGAGTGTGGTAGGTATTTCAGACAGAAGAGGGGTAAACCTGAGTGTGGTAGGTACTGCAGTCAGCAAGAGAGAGAGGGGTAGACCTGAGCGTGGTAGGTACTGCAGACAGAAGAGAGAGAGGGGTAGACCTGAGTGTGGTAGGTACTGCAGATCAGAAGAGAGAGAGAGGGGTAGACCTGAGTGTGGTAGGTACTGCAGACAGAAGAGGGGTAGACATGAGCGTGGTAGGTACTGCAGTCAGAAGAGGGGTAGACCTGAGTGTGGTAGGTACTGCAGACAGAAGAGAGAGAGGGGTAGACCTGAGCGTGGTAGGTACTGCAGACAGAAGAGAGAGAGGGGTAGACCTGAGTGTGGTAGGTACTGCAGACAGAAGAGAGAGAGGGGTAGACCTGAGTGTGGTAGGTACTGCAGACAGAAGAGGGGTAGACCTGAGCGTGGTAGGTACTGCAGACAGAAGAGAGAGAGGGGTAGACCTGAGCGTGGTAGGTACTGCAGACAGAAGAGAGAGAGGGGTAGACCTGAGCGTGGTAGGTACTGCAGACAGAAGAGAGAGAGGGGTAGACCTGAGCGTGGTAGGTACTGCAGTCAGAAGAGAGAGAGGGGTAGACCTGAGTGTGGTAGGTACTGCAGACAGAAGAGAGAGAGGGGTAGACCTGAGCGTGGTAGGTACTGCAGTCAGAAGAGGGGTAGACCTGAGTGTGGTAGGTACTGCAGTCAGAAGAGAGAGATGGGTAGACCAGAGCGTGGTAGGTACTGCAGTCAGAAGAGGGGTAGACCTGAGCGTGGTAGGTACTGCAGTCAGAAGAGAGAGAGGGGTAGACCTGAGTGTGGTAGGTACTGCAGTCAGAAGAGAGAGATGGGTAGACCTGAGCGTGGTAGGTACTGCAGTCAGAAGAGGGGTAGACCTGAGTGTGGTAGGTACTGCAGACAGAAGAGAGAGAGGGGTAGACCTGAGTGTGGTAGGTACTGCAGACAGAAGAGAGAGAGGGGTAGACATGAGCGTGGTAGGTACTGCAGTCAGAAGAGGGGTAGACCTGAGTGTGGTAGGTACTGCAGACAGAAGAGAGAGAGGGGTAGACCTGAGTGTGGTAGGTACTGCAGACAGAAGAGAGAGAGAGGGTAGACCTGAGCGTGGTAGGTACTGCAGACAGAAGAGAGAGAGGGGTAGACCTGAGCGTGGTAGGTACTGCAGACAGAACAGGGGTAGACCTGAGCATGGTAGGTACTGCAGTCAGAAGAGAGAGAGGGGTAGACCTGAGCATGGTAGGTACTGCAGACAGAACAGGGGTGGACCTGAGGTGCCAACTCTCCTTCCCCTTGGCCCTAACCCAGCGTTGCCCAAAATCGGTTTTTGGTTTTTGCCCTAACACTACACAGCTGATTAAAAGAATCAAAGCTTGATGAAGAGTTGATTATTTGAATCAGCTGTCTAGTGGTAAGGCAAAAACAACTAAATGTGAACCCTTCGGGGTCCCCAGGACCGGGTTTGGGAAACGCTGCCCCAACCTTTATGATGTTTGTAGATTTGTAAGGTGGAAGCTCCACCCCTACACTCCAACGTGTCACGTCAGATGGCATCACTCCGACACAACGCTCGACCCTCAACCGATCTGTCTTGTACGACGTGGAATTTAGATTTTGCTCATCCGCATAACGCTAGTTCCTAATTCTGAAAATCACTCCGCTCTCGGGCAACTATGACGCACTGGTTACTACGGGAAATCATGCTCTTGCTAGTAGCCTCCTGGTGTAAGGTTATTGGACTGGTCAAACGGTAGCTAGCTAGTTGGCCAGCTTGTTGCTGAAGTTGTAAGGCGCCAAAGTTGTGGGACTGTTCTCAGAAATCTGCACGTATCTGACTCTGACAGTTGGCACTGTGCCTCGCTACTTTGGAACATTTGGCCGACGCGATAACGTGAGATAACTCACTGCTTCATACCTATTATCCAGATGTAGAAACAGGATGAGAACCTAGTTTTATTTCTGGAGTAGTGATCAATCCCACTGTATGTTGTGTTCTCTCCACTGCTCGGTTTTACTAGCTACACTGTGTTGTGTTCTCTGCAGTGCTCAGTAACATGTGGGACAGGGGACCAGTCCAGAGAGGTGATGTGTGTCGGAGCAGCATCAGTCCAGCTAGCAGACACGTCCTGCACCGCCTCACTCCGCCCTGTAGCCGCCCAGCCCTGCTCCATGCCCGCGTGCCTACTGGCTGTCAGCTGGCACGTTGGAGACTGGGGACTGGTGAGTGGCACAGACAGACACACACACACACACACACACACACACACAGACACACACACACACACACACACACACACACACACACACACACACACACACACACACACACACACACACACACACACACACACACACACACACTCACACTCACACTCACACTCATTCACTTACTCACTCACTCAAATGAACACTCTCCTCCTCTCCACTTCTCCTCTCCTCCCTCCTCCTCCTCTCCTCCTATCCTCCTCCTCTCTCCTCCTCCTCTCCTCCTCTCCTCCTTTCCACCTCTTCTCCTCTCCACCTCTCCTCCTCCTCTCTCCTCCACCTCTCCCCCTCTCTCCTCCTCTCTCCTCCTCCTCTCCTCCTCTCCTCCTCCTCTCTCCTCCACCTCTCCTCCTCTCTCCTCCACCTCTCCACCTCTCCTCCTCCTCCTCTCCTCCTCTCCTCCTCCTCTCTCCTCCACCTCTCCCCCTCTCTCCTCCTCTCCTCCTCTCTCCTCCACCTCTCCACCTCTCCTCCTCCTCCTCTCCTCCTCTCCTCCTCCTCTCTCCTCCACCTCTCCTCCTCTCCACCTCTCCTCCTCCTCTCTCCTCCACCTCTCCTCCTCTCTCCTCCACCTCTCCTCTTCTCTCCTCCACCTCTCCTCCTCTCTCCTCCTCCTCTCCACCTCTCCTCCTCCTCTCTCCTCCTCCTCTCCTCCTCTCCTCCTCCTCTCTCCTCCTCCTCTCTCCTACTTCCTCTCTCGTCTCCAGTGCTCTAAAAGCTGTGAGTCAGGTCTGCGTGAGCGCCAGGTGATGTGTTCTGACAGAGAGAGGAACCAGTATCCAGTGGAACGTTGTAACTCCAACCCCAAACCCCTCACAGTGGAGACCTGCAACACACAGCCCTGCTACAGCCCACAGGGTGAGACATGGTGTGTGTGTGTGTGTTTGTGTGTGTGTGTGTGTGTGTGTGCACGTGTGTGTGCTGATTGTCGTCGAAATAGACATGAATCACAACCGTATAATCTACAGAACACATCTGTATTTCCGCGTCTCTTCCTGTTGTTGTCCAGAGGTCCCCAGTATGCAGGATCCCAGAGGACAAGGCAACAAACAGCGCGGCTCCATTCCTGACGTCCCCGATCACGCTACAGGTTTGTTCCTGACTCCATCTGTCTTTCCAAGGCAACTTGCCCTTGACTTTCATACAGGTACACAATATATATACAAAAGTATGTGGACACCCATTCAAATGAGTGGATTCTGCTATTTCAGCCACACCCGTTGCAGACTGGTGTGTAAAATCGAGAACACTGCCATGCAATCTCCATAGACAAACGTTTGCAGTAGAATGGCCTGACTGAAGAAGAGCTAGGTGACGAAGGCAGCGTCATAGGATGCCACCTTTCCAACAAGTCAGTTCGTAAAATTCCTTCCCTGCTAGAGCTTCCCCGGTCAACTGTAAGTGCTGTTATTGTGAAGTGGAAACGTCTAGGAGCAACAACGGCTCAGCCGTGAAGTGGTAGGCCACACAAGCTCACAGAACGGGACCGGCGAGTGCTGAAACACTTTGGGCGTAGACATCGTCTGTCCTCGGTTGCAACACTCACTACCGAGTTCCAAACTGCCTCTGGAAGCAACGTCAGCACAAGAACTGTTCGTCGGGAGCTTAATGAAATGGGTTTCCATGGCCGAGCAGCCGCACACAAGCATAAGATCACCATGCGCAATGCCAAGCGTCGGCTGGAGTTGTGTAAAGCTCGCCGCCATTGGACTCTGGAGCTGTTGAAACGTGTTCTCTGGAGTGATGAATCATGCTTCACCATCTGACAGTACGACGGATGAATCTGGGTTTGGAGGATGCCAGGAGAACGCTACATGCCCAATTCATAGTGTCAACTGTAAAGTTTGGTGGAGGAGGAATAATGTCCTGTGGCTGTTATTCGTAATTTGGGCTAGGCCCCTTAGTTCTAGTGAAGGGAAATCTTAACGCTACAGCATACAATGACATTCTAGACAATTCTGGGCCATTCTGGCTCAGACGAGGTTTGCTTGTCCAAGGCTGACTTCCTTCTTTTACTCTGCTGTTTCTCTCCCTCTCTCCCCTGTCACTGTCTCCAACAGACCGGTGCCCCCACCCCCCTGTCCTAATTATCCTGTTCTGATTGACATGTTTTCGGGGGTCCGTAGGATTGGGCAGTCTGATTAAAATATTTGGAGGCACTGGAGTGTGTGAGTGAGTGCTGGCCTGGACAGTGACTCTGTCTGTCCTGTTCTGCCTGAACTTGTGTGTGTGTGGTCTACCTGGTGGTGGTGCAGATGGGCAGGCTGGATGGAGCTGTGGTGTCTGTCCTACTGTGGTGTCTGTCCTACTGTGGTGTCTGTCCTACTGTGGTGTGTGTCCTACTGTGGTGTCTGTCCTACTGTGGTGTCTGTCCTACTGTGGTGTCTGTCCTACTGTGTTGTATGTCCTACTGTGGTGTATGTCCTACTGTGGTGTATGTCCTACTGTGGTGTATGTCCTACTGTGGTGTATGTCCTAGTCCTACTGTGGTGTCTGTCCTACTGTGGTGTCTGTCCTACTGTGGTGTCTGTCCTACTGTGTTGTATGTCCTACTGTGGTGTATGTCCTACTGTGGTGTATGTCCTACTGTGGTGTATGTCCTACTGTGGTGTCTGTCCTACTGTGGTGTATGTCCTACTGTGTTGTCTGTCCTACTGTGGTGTCTGTCCTACTGTGGTGTATGTCCTACTGTGGTGTATGTCCTACTGTGGTGTATGTCCTACTGTGGTGTCTGTCCTACTGTGGTGTATGTCCTACTGTGGTGTCTGTCCTACTGTGGTGTATGTCCTACTGTGGTGTCTGTCCTACTGTGGTGTCTGTCCTACTGTGGTGTATGTCCTACTGTGGTGTCTGTCCTACTGTGGTGTCTGTCCTACTGTGGTGTATGTCCTACTGTGGTGTATGTCCTACTGTGGTGTCTGTCCTACTGTGGTGTATGTCCTACTGTGGTGTCTGTCCTACTGTGGTGTATGTCCTACTGTGGTGTATGTCCTACTGTGGTGTATGTCCTAGTCCTACTGTGGTGTATGTCCTAGTCCTACTAACCTCTCTCTACCCTAGATTGAGTTACAGAACCTCTCTCTACAGAACCTCACTCTACCCTGGGTTGAGTTGTATATACAGAACTTCTCTCTACCCTGGGTTGAGTTACAGAACCTCTCTCTACCCTGGGTTGAGTTACAGAACCTCACTCTACCCTGGGTTGAGTTACAGAACCTCTCTCTACCCTAGATTGAGTTACAGAACCTCTCTCTACCCTGGGTTGAGTTACAGAACCTCTCTCTACCCTGGGTTGAGTTACAGAACCTCTCTCTAACCTGGGTTGAGTTACAGAACCTCACTCAAACCTGGGTTGAGTTGTATATACAGAACCTCTCTCTACCCTGTGTTGAGTTGTTCATACGAAACCTGTCTCTACCCTGGGTTGAGTTGTATATACAGAACCTCACTCTACCCTGGGTTGAGTTACAGAACCTCTCTCTACCCTGGGTTGAGTTACAGAACCTCTCTCTACCCTGGGTTGAGTTACAGAACCTCTCTCTACCCTGGGTTGAGTTACAGAACCTCTCTCTACCCTGGGTTGAGTTACAGAATCTCTCTCTAACCTGGGTTGAGTTACAGAACCTCTTGCTAGCCTGGGTTGAGTTACAGAACCTCTCGCTAGCCTGGGTTGAGTTACAGAAGCTCTCGCTAGCCTGGTTTGAGTTACAGAACCTCTCTCTACCCTGGGTTGAGTTGTATATACAGAACCTCTCTCTACCCTGGGTTGAGTTGTATATACAGAACCTCACTCTACCATGGGTTGAGTTACAGAACCTCTCTCTACCCTGGGTTGAGTTACAGAACCTCTTGCTAGCCTGGGTTGAGTTACAGAACCTCTTGCTAGCCTGGGTTGAGTTGTATATACAGAACCTCACTCTACCCTGGGTTGAGATGTGGCTTTTGTGGAGCGATGGGTAACGATGCTTCGTGGGTGTCAGTTGTTGATGTGTGCAGAGGGTCCCTGGTTCGCGCCCGTGTCGGGGCGAGGGGACGACGTAAAGTTATACTGTTACATTGGTAATGTAACACGAACCTCTCTCTACCCTCTCTACCATGGGTTGAGTTACAGAACCTCTCTCTACCCTGGGTTGAGTTACAGAATCTCTCTCTAACCTGGGTTGAGTTACAGAACCTCTTGCTAGCCTGGGTTGAGTTACAGAACCTCTCGCTAGCCTGGGTTGAGTTACAGAAGCTCTCGCTAGCCTGGTTTGAGTTACAGAACCTCTCTCTACCCTGGGTTGAGTTGTATATACAGAACCTCTCTCTACCCTGGGTTGAGTTACAGAACCTCTCGCTAGCCTGGTTTGAGTTGTATATACAGAACCTGTCTCTACCGTTGCCCCTATGTAATTACTATGCTTGTCTCCCTCAGTCCTCAGACCAGACTCTGCTGACCACCTGACCAACACAGTGTACCATGCTCACAGCTCCGGGCCGGCCCAACACTGTAGCCGGTCCTACTACGGTTGCTGTCCAGATGGAGTGATGGCTGCTGGGGGGGCAGGGGGTCTGGGCTGTCCACGGGGATCCAGCCATCCTCCCAGCCCTGAGCAGGCTGTCTGTACCACCACCAGGTAGACCACACAACACACGCACGCACGCACGCACGCACGCGCACACACACACACACACACACACACACACACACACACACACACACACACACACACACACACACACACACACCACACACACACACACACACACACACCACACACACACACACACACACACACACATACACACACACACACACACACACACACACAGCTCCATCCTGCCTGTCTTCATCCAGGTTGTCAGTATGGGGCTAGCAGGGTTTACCATATAACTCTACAGGTATGTAGGTCACAGATTGACCTTCTGTGGTCAGTTTGTAGTCTGGGCTGTTCTTGGGAACGGTCCCCTTGTTCAAACGTTCTCTTTCTCATTCCCTGACTGTCTGTCTGACTAAATGTCTCTCTCTCTCTCTCTCTCTCTCTCTCTCTCTCTCTCTCTCTCTCTCTCTCTCTCTCTCTCTCTCTCTCTCTCTCTCTCTCTCTCTCTCTCTCTCTCTCCCTCCCTCCCTCCCTCCCTCCCTCCCTCTCTCTCTCTCTCTCTCTCTCTCTCTCTCTCTCTCTCTCTCTCTCTCTCTCTCTCTCTCTCTCCCTCTCTCTCTCTCCCCCTCTCTCTCTCTCTCTCTCTCTCTCTCTCTCTCCCTCTCCCCCTCTCTCTCTCTCTCCCCCTCTCTCTCTCTCTCTCTCTCTCTCTCTGCTCTCTTTCTCTCTCTGCTCTCTGTCTCTCTCTGTCTCTCTCTCTCTCTCTCTCTCTCTCTCTCTCTCTCTCTCTCTCTCTCTCTCTCTCCCCTCTCTCTCTCTCTCTCTCTCTCTCTCTCTCTCTCTCTCTCTCTGCTCTCTTTCTCTCTCTGCTCTCTGTCTCTCTCTGTCTCTCTCTCTGTAGGTCTATAGGTGACAGACATGGGGTGGCCTCTATTTCTCTATGGGGTTTACCATGTAGGTCTATAGGTGACAGACATGGGGTGGGCCTCTATTTCTCTATGGGGTTTACCATGTAGGTCTATAGGTGACAGACATGGGGTGGCCTCTATTTCTCTATGGGGGGTTTACCATGTAGGTCTATAGGTGACAGACATGGGGTGGCCTCTATTTCTCTATGGGGTTTACCATGTAGGTCTATAGGTGACAGACATGGGGTGGGCCTCTATTTCTCTATGGGGTTTACCATGTCGGTCTATAGGTGACAGACATGGGGTGGGCCTCTATTTCTCTATGGGGTTTACCATGTAGGTCTATAGGTGACAGACATGGGGTGGGCCTCTATTTCTCTATGGGGGGTTTACCATGTCGGTCTATAGGTGACAGACATGGGGTGGCCTCTATTTCTCTATGGGGGGTTTACCATGTCGGTCTATAGGTGACAGACATGGGGTGGGCCTCTATTTCTCTATGGGGGGTTTACCATGTCGGTCTATAGGTGACAGACATGGGGTGGCCTCTATTTCTCTATGGGGGGTTTACCATGTCGGTCTATAGGTGACAGACATGGGATGGGCCTCTATTTCTCTATGGGGGGTTTACCATGTCGGTCTATAGGTGACAGACATGGGATGGGCCTCTATTTCTCTATGGGGGGTTTACCATGTCGGTCTATAGGTGACAGACATGGGATGGGCCTCTATTTCTCTATGGGGTTTACCATGTCGGTCTATAGGTGACAGACATGGGGTGGGCCTCTATTTCTCTATGGGGGGTTTACCATGTCGGTCTATAGGTGACAGACATGGGGTGGGCCTCTATTTCTCTATGGGGTTTACCATGTCGGTCTATAGGTGACAGACATGGGGTGGGCCTCTATTTCTCTATGGGGGGTTTACCATGTCGGTCTATAGGTGACAGACATGGGATGGGCCTCTATTTCTCTATGGGGTTTACCATGTAGGTCTATAGGTGACAGACCAGTGGCATTTTCTATGGTAACTTTATTGTCTCTCTGTTGACAGTGCTCTGTCTGTTCTCTGCTCAAACCTCCAACATGCAATGTTCCCACTGTCTCCATCTCTCTCTCTCTGTCTGTCTGTCTGTCTGTCTGTCTGTCTGTCTGTCTGTCTGTCTGTCTGTCTGTCTGTCTGTCTGTCTGTCTGTCTGTCTGTCTGTCTGTCTGTCTGTCTGTCTGTCTGTCTGTCTGTCTGTCTGTCTCCATCTCTGTCTGTCTGTCTGTCTGTCTGTCTGTCTGTCTGTCTGTCTGTCTGTCTGTCTGTCTGTCTGTCTGTCTGTCTGTCTGTCTGTCTCCATCTCTGTCTGTCTGTCTGTCTGTCTGTCTCCATCTCCGTCTGTCTGTCTGTCTGTCTGTCTGTCTGTCTGTCTGTCTGTCTGTCTGTCTGTCTGTCTGTCTGTCTGTCTGTCTGTCTGTCTCCATCTCTGTCTGTCTGTCTGTCTGTCTCCATCTCTGTCTGTCTGTCTGTCTGTCTGTCTGTCTCCATCTCTGTCTGTCTGTCTGTCTGTCTGTCTGTCTGTCTGTCTGTCTGTCTGTCTGTCTGTCTGTCTGTCTGTCTGTCTGTCTGTCTGTCTGTCTGTCTGTCTGTCTGTCTGTCTGTCTGTCAGGTATGGGTGTTGCAGGGATGGTGTGTCTGCAGCACAGGGACTCAACAAGGAGGGTTGTCTGGAACATGTCCCTCCTGCCCAGCCCACGGTAAGACCTGAGAGAGGTGTTATAGGGAGAGACAGAGATAGAGAGACGTTTTATAGAGAGAGAGTGAGTAAAGTGTTATATATACAGTTGAAGTCAGAAGTTTACATACATCTTAGCCAAATACATTTAAACTCAGTTTTTCACAATTCCTGACATTTAATCAGAGTAATAATTCCCTGTCTTAGGTCAGTTAGGATCACCACTTTATTTTAAGAATGTGAAATGTCAGAATAATAGTAGAGAGAATTATTTATTTCAGCTTTTATTTCTTTCATCACATTCCCAGAGGGTCAGAAGTTTACATACACTCAATTAGTATTTGGTAGCATTGCCTTTAAATTGTATAACTTGGGTCAAACGTTTCGGGTAGCTTGGGGTCATTGTCCATTTGGAAGACCCATTTGCGACCAAGCTTTAACTTCCTGACTGATGTCTTGAGATGTTGCTTCAATAGATCCACCTAATTTTCCTACCTCATGATGCCATCTATTTTGTGAAGTGCACCAGTCCCTCCTGCAGCAAAGCACCCCCACAACATGATGCTGCCACCCCCGTGCTTCACGGTTGGGATGGTGTTCTTTGGCTTGCAAGCCTCCCCCTTTTCCCTCCAAACATAACGATGGTCATTATGGCCAAACAGTTCTATTTATGTTTCATCAGACCAGAGGACATTTCTCCAAAAAGTACAATATTTGTCCCCATGTGCAGTTGCAAACCGTAGTCTGGCTTTTTTATGGCGGTTTGGAGCAGTGGCTTCTTCCTTGCTGAGCTGCCTTTCAGGTTATGTCGATATAGGACTCGTTTTACTGTGAATGTAGATACTTTTGTACCTGTTTCCTCCAGCATCTTCACAAGGTCCTTTGCTGTTGTTCTGGGATTGATTTGCACTTTTCGCACCAAAGTACGTTCATCTCTAGGAGACAGAACGCGTCTCCTTCCTGAGCAGTATGACGGCTGCGTGGTCCCATGGTGTTTATACTTGCGTACTATTGTTTGTACAGATGAACGTGGTACCTTCAGGCATTTGGAAATTGCTCCCAAGGATGAACTAGACTTGTGGAGGTCTGCAATTTTTTTCTGAGGCTGATATCTTTTGATTTTCCCATGATGTCAAGCAAAGAGGCACTGAGTTTGAAGGCAGGCCTTGAAATAGATCCACAGGTACACCTCCAATATGCTCAAATGATGTCAATTAGCCTATCAGAAGTTTCTAAAGCCACAACATAATTTTCTGGAATTTTCCAAGCTGTTTAAAGGCACAGTCAACTGAGTTTATGTAAACGTCTGACCCACTGGAATTGTGATACAGTGAATTAAAAGTGAAATAATCTGTCTGTAAACAATTGTTGGAAAAATGACTTGTGTCATGCACAAAGTAGATGTCCTAACTGACTTGCCAAAACTATAGTTTGTAAACAAGACATTTGTGGAGGGGTTGAAAAATTTGTTTTAATGACTCCAACCTGAGTGTATGTAAACTTCCGACTTCCACTGTATATATATACTGTATATATAGGGAGAGAGAGAAGTGTTATGGAGAGAGAGAAGTGTTATGGAGAGAGAGAAGTGTTATGGAGAGAGAGAAGTGTTATAGAGAGAGAGAAGTGTTATGGAGAGAGAGAAGTGTTATGGAGAGAGAGAAGTGTTATGGAGAGAGAGAAGTGTTATGGAGAGAGAGAAGTGTTATGGAGAGAGAGAGGTGTTATGGAGAGAGAGAAGTGTTATGGAGAGAGAGAAGTGTTATGGAGAGAGAGAAGTGTTATGGAGAGAGAGAAGGGTTATGGAGAGAGAGAAGTGTTATGGAGAGAGAGAAGTGTTATGGAGAGAGAGAAGGGTTATGGAGAGAGAGAAGTGTTATGGAGAGAGAGAAGTGTTATGGAGAGAGAGAGGTGTTATGGAGAGAGAGAGGTGTTATGGAGAGAGAGAAGTGTTATGGAGAGAGAGAAGTGTTATGGAGAGAGAGAAGGGTTATGGAGAGAGAAGTGTTATGGAGAGAGAGAAGTGTTATGGAGAGAGAGGAGTGTTATGGAGAGAGAGAAGTGTTATGGAGAGAGAGAGAGATACAGTTGAAGTCTGAAGTTTACATACACTTTCCACTGTTATATTATTGGCTATGTACGGTGTTGTAACAACGTGTAAATAGTTCATGTACTAAAGGGAAGATAATTAAACAGATACATGTAGGTTGTGTTTACAATGTTGTTTGTTCTCCACTGATTTCCCTTTTGTCATGGCAACGGGCCACACATCTTGCTGCTGTGACGGCAGTCTGCAGTATTTCACCTAGTAGATATGGGAGTTTATCAATGTTTGATTTGTTTTCAAATTCTTTGTGGGGACTGTCATCTGAGGGAAATATGTGTCTCTAATATGGTCATACATTTGGCAGGAGGTTAGGGAGTGCAGTTCAGTGAGTCCGTACATAGTCAAGGCTTTGCTTAAGTTTGGGTCAGTCACAGTAGTCAGGTGTTCTGCCACCGTGTACTCTCTGTTTAGGATCCAGATAGCATTCTAGTTTGCTCTGTTATTTGGGCTGATTCTTTCCAGTGTGTCAAAAAGTTATATTTTTGCTTTGATCAGAATTTGGTTGGGTCTAATTGGGTTTCTGTTCTGGGGCTCTGTGGGGTCTCTCTCTCTCTCTCTGCTTCTCTCTCTCTCTCTGTCTCTCTCTCTGTCTCTCTCTCTCTCTCTCTGCTTCTCTCTCTCTCTCTCTGTCTCTCTCTCTGTCTCTCTCTCTGTCTCTCTCTCTGTCTCTCTCTCTCTCTCTCCTCTGTGTCTCTCTGTCTCTCTCTCTGTCTCTCTGTCTCTCTCTCTGTGTCTCTCTGCTTCTCTCTCTCTCTCTCTGTCTCTCTCTCTGTCTCTCTCTCTCTCTCTCTGCTTCTCTCTCTCTCTCTCTGTCTCTCTCTCTGTCTCTCTCTCTGTCTCTCTCTCTCTCTCTCCTCTGTGTCTCTCTGTCTCTCTCTCTGTCTCTCTGTGTCTCTCTGTCTCTCTCTCTCTCTCTCTCTCTCTCTCTCTCTCTCTCTCTCTCTCTCTCTCTCTCTCTCTCTCTCTCTCTCTCTCTCTCTCTCTCTCTCTCTCTCTCTCTCTCAGGCTCCTCCTGCTCCCCTCCTACCAGCTGAAAACAGTATCCAGTGTCGTCTGACCACGTACGGCTGCTGTTTCGACCGCATGTCAGCCGCCGCAGGTCCCGATGGAGAGGGCTGCCCCACTCCCCCCGACAATGGTAGGACAGGGAAGGGGGGGGAGGGAAGGGGTGGGGTGGGGGGTGGTGGGGGAGGAGGGGTGAGGAGGGGGAGCTGGGCGGGAGGAAGAGAGGGGAACCGATGGAGAGGGCTGCCCCACTCCCCCCGACAATGGTAGGACAGGGAAGGGGGAGGGGGGGGGGAGGAGGGGGAGCTGGGCGGGAGGAAGAGAGGGGAACCGATGGAGAGGGCTGCCCCACTCCCCCCGACAATGGTAGGACAGGGAAGGGGGAGGAGGGGGAGCTGGGCGGGAGGAAGAGAGGGTAACCGATGGAGAGGGCTGCCCCACTCCCCCCGACAATGGTAGGACAGGGAAGGGGGAGGAGGGGTGAGGAGGGGGAGCTGGGCGGGAGGAAGAGAGGGGAACCGATGGAGAGGGCTGCCCCACTCCCCCCGACAATGGTAGGACAGGGAAGGGGGAGGAGGGGGGAGGAGGGGGAGCTGGGCGGGAGGAAGAGAGGGGAACCGATGGAGAGGGGGGAGAAAGTGATGTGTGAGGTGGACTGAAAAAGAGAGGAAGGAGATTTACTTCATGACTGTATTGTTGAGATGGGAGACAGGATTGAGGAATGCTGATATAAAAAGGGCAGGAAGTTAATGTTATAGGTGAACATTTATTGTTTTTGTGTTCTATTGTGTTTTGTTGCGTGGTATTGTAGCTACCTTAACACAATACCTAACGACCTCGCCAAGCGGTTTGGATCTCTTGGCGTAACGGCTAAGGTGTTGGGTTGACATTTTCTCGACCCGGGTTCGAGTCCCCGGTCGGAGCTACTCTCCGAATTCGCTACAATATTAAGAGAAGCCTATAAATATCTTCCTGTTTCTCCCCCCTCTATAGTTCCCAGAACCACCTGTTCTCTGCCCAAGGCAGCCGGCTCCTGCAGTGGCTGGACGGACCGATACTTCTACGATGTCACCACCGCCAAGTGCTCACACTTCTGGTACGGTGGCTGCCACGGCAACAACAACAACTTCCTGACCCGCGGAGACTGTCAGAGCAGGTGCCCTGGGGCCCGGACCAGCCAGACCAGCCACACCTACCAGCTGAGCCAGTCAGGAACAGGCCATGACATGAGCAGGGTCTTCACGGTGCAGCGCGGCAGCTCAGGGGGATCCACTGGAGGGCGCAAGGGGGCCAGCGCCGCAGACCATGCCCACAGGGCTAGGGTCCATGTCCGGCCCCGCCGCCCAGCCCCCTACTCCGTTCAGAAAACCCACCCTGCAGCGAGGTAAGACCCTGAGGACCGACCAGCACTCAACCCTGCTTCCCCATCCGCTGCCAACCACCTGGCTAGGTAACACTTCTTCCCTCAGAAGGAACCTGCCAAAATCCACTGGCAAACAAAGGAGCTTAACCACAGAGAGACACACACACACACACACACACACACACACACACACACACACACACACACACACACACACACACACACACACACACACACACACACACACACACACACACACTATATACCCTCTTTAAAGCACACTATCACCTCACTATCACCTCACTATCCCCTCACTATCACCTCACTATCACCTCACTATCACCTCACTATCCCCTCACTATCACCTCACTATCACCTCACTATTCCCTCACTATCACCTCACTATCACCTCACTATCACCTCACTATTCCCTCACTATCACCTCACTATCACCTCACTATCACCTCACTATTCCCTCACTATCTACTATCACCTCACTATCACCTCACTATTTCCTCACTATCACCTCACTATCCCCTCACTATCACCTCACTATCTACTATCACCTCACTATCACCTCACCATCCCCTCACTATCCCCTCACTATCCCCTCACTATCACCTCACTATTCCCTCACTATCTACTATCACCTCACTATCCCCTCACTATCACCTCACTATCACCTCACCATCCCCTCACTATCACCTCACCATCCCCTCACTATCACCTCACTATCACCTCACTATCACCTCACTATCCCCTCGCTATCACCTCACGATCACCTCACTATCACCACACTATCACCTCACTATCCCCCCACTATCCCCTCACTATCACCTCACTATCACCTCACTATCACCTCACTATCACCTCACTATCCCCCCACTATCCCCTCACTATCACCTCACTATCCCCTCACTATCCCCTCACTATCACCTCACTATCACCTCACTATCACCTCACTATCACCTCACTATCCCCTCACTATCACCTCACTATCCCCTCACTATCACCTCACTATCACCTCACTATCCCCTCACTATCCCCTCACTATCACCGCACTATCACCACACTATCCCCTCACTAACCCCTCACTAACACCTCACTATCACCTCACTATCACCTCACTATCTACTATCACCTCACTATCACCTCACTTATCCTCACTATCCCCTCACTATCACCTCACTATCACCTCACTATCACCTCACTATCCCCTCACTATCACCTCACTATCACCTCACTATCACCTCACTATCCCCTCACTATCACCTCACTATCACCTCACTATCCCCTCACTATCACCTCACTATCTCCTCACTATCATCTCACTATCACCTCACTATCACCTCACTATCCCCTCACTATCACCTCACTATCCACTCACTATCACCTCACTATCACCTCTCTATCACCTCACTATCACCTCACTATCCCCTCACTATCCCCTCACTATCACCTCACTATCACCACACTATCCCCTCACTAACCCCTCACTAACACCTCACTATCACCTCACTATCACCTCACTATCTACTATCACCTCACTATCACCTCACTATCCCCTCACTATCCCCTCACTATCCCCTCACTATCCCCTCACTATCACCTCACTATCCCCTCACTATCACCTCACTATCCCCTCACTATCACCTCACTATCACCTCACTATCACCTCACTATCCCCTCACTATCACCTCACTATCACCTCACTATCCCCTCACTATCACCTCTCTATCACCTCACTATCCCCTCACTATCACCTCTCTATCACCTCACTATCACCTCACTATCCCCTCACTATCCCCTCACTATCACCTCACTATCCCCTCACTATCACCTCACTATCACCTCACTATCACCTCACTATCCCCTCACTATCACCTCACTATCACCTCACTATCCCCTCACTATCACCTCTCTATCACCTCACTATCCCCTCACTATCACCTCTCTATCACCTCACTATCACCTCACTATCCCCTCACTATCCCCTCACTATCACCTCACTATCCCCTCACTATCACCTCACTATCCCCTCACTATCCCCTCACTATCACCTCTCTATCACCTCACTATCACCTCACTATCCCCTCACTATCCCCTCACTATCACCTCACTATCACCACACTATCCCCTCACTAACCCCTCACTAACACCTCACTATCACCTCACTATCACCTCACTATCTACTATCACCTCACTATCACCTCACTATCCCCTCACTATCCCCTCACTATCCCCTCACTATCACCTCACTATCCCCTCACTATCCCCTCACTATCCCCTCACTATCACCTCACTATCACCTCACTATCACCTCACTATCCCCTCACTATCCCCTCACTATCACCTCACTATCACCTCACTATCCCCTCACTATCCCCTCACTATCCCCTCACTATCCCCTCACTATCCCCTCACTATCACCTCACTATCACCTCACTATCACCTCACTATCACCTCACTATCCCCTCACTATCCCCTCACTATCACCTCACTATCCCCTCACTATATCTCACTATCAATTCACTATCCCCTCACTATCACCTCACTATCACCTCACTATCACCACGCTGTCGCTACCAGAGATACCTCTCTCACGCGCAGCAACACACACGCTTGACCTTTAACCTTTCATCTTGACCAATCCCAGGAGTCGTTGGTAACCATATTGGGCGGTGCTTCATGCCTCTGTATCTTTACTGGTGTAGGTTGGTGCCCTGCTACCGTCTGTTGTCTGCCGCTCATAGATGTTAGTGTTTTAGTGCCTCCTTCCTGTGTCTTTGTTGTGTTTATGTGCTTCCTGTGATCCAATCAAACAAATAAAGAATCTGCTGTGACGCTCCACAACTCCTCGTCTGTCGGTCCATCTGTCCGTCTGTATGGTGGTGTGGTCTCATCGTATGGTGGTGTGGTGGTGTGGTCTCATCGTATGGTGGTGTGGTGGTGTGGTCTCATCGTATGGTGGTGTGGTGGTGTGGTCCTGTTCCATGTGCCTCCTCTAGACTCCTCCTCTAGACTCCTCCTCTAGACTCCTCCTGTAGACTCCTCCTCTAGACTCCTCCTCTAGACTCCTCCTCTAGACTCCTCCTGTAGACTCCTCCTCTAGACTCCTCCTCTAGACTCCTCCTGTAGACTCCTCCTCTAGACTCCTCCTCTAGACTCCTCCTCTAGACTCCTCCTGTAGACTCCTCCTCTAGACTCCTCCTCTAGACTCCTCCTCTAGACTCCTCCTGTAGACTCCTCCTCTAGACTCCTCCTCTAGACTCCTCCTGTAGACTCCTCCTCTAGACTCCTCCTCTAGACTCCTCCTCTTTACTCCTCTTCTAGACTCCTCCTCTAGACTCCTCCTCTAGACTCCTCTTCTAGACTCCTCCTCTAGACTCCTCCTCTAGACTCCTCCTCTAGACTCCTCCTCTAGACTCCTCCTCTAGACTCCTCCTCTTTACTCCTCCTGTAGACTCCTCCTGTAGACTCCTCCTCTAGACTCCTCCTCTAGACTCCTCCTCTAGACTCCTCCTCTAGACGCCTCCTCTAGACGCCTCCTCTAGACTCCTCCTCTAGACTCCTCCTCTAGACTCCTCCTCTTTACTCCTCCTGTAGACTCCTCCTGTAGACGCCTCCTGTAGACTCCTCCTCTAGACGCCTCCTTTAGACTCCTCCTCTAGACTCCTCCTCTAGACTCCTCCTCTAGACTCCTCCTCTTTACTCCTCCTCTAGACTCCTCCTGTAGACTCCTCCTCTAGACTCCTCCTCTAGACTCCTCCTCTTTACTCCTCCTCTACACTCCTCCTGTAGACTCCTCCTCTAGACGCCTCCTCTAGACGCCTCCTCTAGACTCCTCCTCTAGACTCCTCCTCTAGACTCCTCCTCTAGACTCCTCCTCTAGACGCCTCCTCTAGACTCCTCCTCTAGACTCCTCCTCTAGACTCCTCCTCTAGACTCCTCCTCTAGACGCCTCCTCTAGACGCCTCCTCTAGACTCCTCCTCTAGACTCCTCCTCTAGACTCCTCCTCTAGACTCCTCCTGTAGACTCCTCCTCTAGACGCCTCCTCTAGACGCCTCCTCTAGACGCCTCCTCTAGACTCCTCCTCTAGACGCCTCCTCTAGACTCCTCCTCTAGACTCCTCCTCTATCTCCAGTAGAAATAGAATGTCACATTTCCATTTCTATGCTGTCTAGCTCTATGATGTCTAGCTCTATGCTGTCTAGCTCTATGCTGTCTTGCTCTATGATGTCTAGCTCTATGCTGTCTAGCTCTATGATGTCTAGCTCTATGATGTCTAGCTCTATGCTGTCTAGCTCTATGCTGTTACCAAAATAATCAGCATAAAGAGACTTTCCTCTTTTCTCTCTCTCCTTCTTTCCATGTCTTTCCCTCTCTCTCATCTCTCCATGTCTTCCTTCCCTCTCTCCTCTCTTTCCCTCTTTCTTTCCATGTCTTTCCCCTGTCCTCTCTCCCTCATGTCCCTCTCAAACCCCAACCCCCCCTCCAGCTTGACCCAGTCAGTGGGGGTGAAGATCGACCAGTCCGACCCGACTACGGTGGAGGCTCTGGTGGGACAGACGGTAGTGTTACCCTGCAGAGTCTCTCCGGCTCCATCCTCCACCATCATAGTGGAGTGGAGGAAGGATGGAGTCCCTCTCACTACCTTTAGGTGAGCACACTACATTTTTGACATCTTAATCATTAAGCAGACGCTCTTATCCAGAGCAACTTACAGCCATTGAAGGTAGCGAGGTACGGCAATCACATTTCACAATCGTAGCTTATTGAGGAATGTGAAACTCTAATTAAACAGTTTATCAGCAAAATAGTTGGGCGTAAAGAAAAGGGATGTTCCCACACTGATACACTGTGTGACTGTACCTTGGCGTATACTGTAAGTTGTACAGTTGAAGTCGGAGGTTTACATACACTTAGGTTGTAGTCATTAAAACTCGTTTTTCAACCGCTCCACACATTTCTTGTTAACAAACTATAGTTTTGGCAAGTCGGTTAGGACATCTACTTTGTACATGACACAAGTCATTTTTGCCCACACATTTTCTATAGGTTTGAGGTCAGGGCTTTGTGTTGGCCACTCCAGTACCTTGACTTTGTTGTCCTTAAGCCATTTTGCCACAACTTTGGAAGTATGCTTGGGGTCATTGTTCATTTGGAAGACCCATTTGCGACCAAGCTTTAACTTCCTGACTGATGTCTTGAGATGTTGCTTCAATATATCCACGTACTTTTCCTGCCTCATGATGCCATCTATTTTGTGAAGTGCGTCAGTCCCTCCTGCAGCAAAGCACCCCCACAACATGATGCTGCCACCCCCGTGCTTCACGGTTGGGATGGTGTTCTTCGGCTTGCAAGCCACCCCCTTTTTCCTCCAAACATAACGATGGTCATTATGGCCAAACAGTTCTATTTTTTTTAATCAGACCAGAGGACATTTCTCCAAAAAGTACGATCTTTGTCCCCATGTGCAGTTGCAAACCGTAGTCTGGATTTTTAATGTCGGTTTTGGAGCAGTGGCTTCTTCCTTGCTGAGCGGCCTTTCAGGTAATGTCGATATAGGACTCGTTTTACTGTGGATATAGATACGTTTGTACCTGTTTCCTCCATCATCTTCACAAGGTCCTTTGCTGTTGTTCTGGGATTGATTTGCACTTTTCGCACCAATGTACATTCATCTCTAGGAAACAGAACGCGTCTCCTTCCTGAGTGGTATGACGGCTGCGTGGTCCCATGGTGTTTATACTTGCGTACTATTGTTTGTACAGATGAACATGGTACCTTCAGGCATTTGGAAATTGCTCCCAATGATGAACCAGACTTGTGGAGGTCTACAATTATTTTTCTGAGGTCTTGGCTGATTTCTTTTGATTTTCCCATGATGTCAAGCAAAGAGGCACTGAGTTTGAAGGTAGGCTTTGAAATACATCCACAGGTACTCCTCCAATTGACTCAAATTATGTCAATTAGCCTATCAGAAGCTTCTAAAGCCATGACATCATTTTCTGTAATTTTCCAAGCTGTTTAAAGGCACAGTCAACTTAGTGTATGTAAACTTCTGACCCACTGGAATTGTGATACAGTGAATTATAAGTGAAATAATCTGTCTGTAAACAATTGTTGGAAAAATGACTTGTGTCATGCACAAAGTAGATGTCCTAACTGACTTGGCAAAACTATAGTTTGTTAACAAGAAATTTGTGGAGTGGTTGAAAAATGTATTTGAATGACTCCAACCTAAGTGTATGTAAACTACAGACTTCAACTGTATCTGTGACCAACAGATGCATATCTGTATTCCCAGTCATGTGAAATTCATAGATTGGGGCCTAATTATTAATCACAAGGACAGATGAAACAGATCAGGGTGTGAAACTAATGAATTTATTTAAATTGACTGATTTCCTGATATGAACTGTAACTCAGTAAAATCTTTGATAATTGTTGCATGTTGCGTTTTATATTGTTGTTCAGTTTTACTGTATTATAAACTGGGTGGCTCGAGCCCTTGAATGCTGATTGGCTGAAAGCCATAGTAAATCAGACCGTATACCACGGGTATGACAAAAACATTTATTTTGACTCTTCTAATTACGTTGGTAACCAGTTTATAACAGCAATAAGGCACCTCGGGGGATTGGTGGTATATGACCAATATACCATGGCTGTATCCATGGACCTTCGCATTGCTTTGTGAGAAAGAACAGCCGTTAGCGGTAGCCATATACCACACCCTCTCTGGTCTTATTGCTTATTAAATAACATTTTCTGTGTTCTGGGTATATTCTATACACACCAATGTGCTGGATATTTTAAGTGTGTGCAACTGTCAAATCCTTCCCCCAGGCATCATCCGCAGCCCAATGGTTCCCTGTTCGTTGGTCCTCTAACTAAGGCGGACTCTGGTTGGTTGCTCTGTGTGGCAACGCGTGACCGTGAGAGAGATCACCGCTACGTATACCTGTCTGTCTCAGGTATGTAGAGACACGTCTGTCAATGTGTTTGTTTTACCATCCTTGTGGTTGACCTTGATCCAAATCACTGTGTGTTTGTTTTACCTTGTGGTTGACCTTGAGCCAGATCACTGTGTGTTTGTTTTACCTTGTGGTTGACCTTGAGCCAGATCACTGTGTGTTTGTTTTACCTTGTGGTTGACCTTGAGCCAGATCACTGTGTGTTTGTTTTACCTTGTGGTTGACCTTGAGCCAGATCACTGTGTGTTTGTTTTACCTTGTGGTTGACCTTGATCCAAATCACTGTGTGTTTGTTTTACCTTGTGGTTGACCTTGAGCCAGATCACTGTGTGTTTGTTTTACCTTGTGGTTGACCTTGATCCAAATCACTGTGTGTTTGTTTTACCTTGTGGGACCTTCAGCAAAATCACTGTGTGTTTGTTTTACCTTGTGGTTGACCTTGATCCAAATCACTGTGTGTTTGTTTTACCTTGTGGTTGACCTTGAGCCAAATCACTGTGTGTTTGACAGAGAACTCCAGAGGGCCACAGGTAGTACAGGACGCGACAGGAAGCCTCCCCCAAGATGGAGCAGACAGGACAGGAGAGACAGGAGTTATACTGCCATCAGTACCTCATCGCCAGCCCTCACCCAAGTAGGAGTCACACACACACACACACCGACACACACACACACACACACAACCCCCCCTCTCCACATTGTCCCATCCACCGTCCTCTCTGTGTGTGATGGTTCAGGTTCAGTATAGACCGATCAGGTTCGTCGTCTGTGGAGGGGAAAGCAGGACAGACGGTCAGACTAGCCTGTAAGATCGTCCCAACCTCAGCGCTCTCCTCGGTCAGCCTCCAGTGGACCAGAGAGGGACAGACACTCAACTCTCTCAGGTAACAGTGTTAGTGCTGCTCTGGGGTCAAAGCCATGGATTCAGAGATATTTAAGAGATCCTAATACCTTTTTATTCAGAGATATTTAAGAGATCTTAATACCTTTTTATTCAGAGATATTTAAGAGATCCTAATACCTTTTTATTCAGAGATATTTAAGAGATCTTAATACCTTTTTATTCAGAGATATCTAAGAGATCTTAATACCTTTTTATTCAGAGATATTTAAGAGATCTTAATACCTTTTTATTCAGAGATATTTAAAATAGATCTTAATACCTTTTTATTCAGAGATATTTAATAGATCTTAATACCTTTTTATTCAGAGATATTTAATAGATCTTAATACCTTTTTATTCAGAGATATTTAAGAGATCTTAATACCATTTTATTCAGAGATATTTAAGAGATCTTAATACCTTTTTATTCAGAGATATTTAAGAGATCTTAATACCATTTTATTCAGAGATATTTAAGAGATCTTAATACCTTTTTATTCAGAGATATTTAAGAGATCTTAATACCATTTTATTCAGAGATATTAAAACATATTAAAACCTTTTTAACTTTGCTTTTCCGTTCCGTTTTTATTGTTATTCTTCTTATGTTCGTCGTGTCGTAAATATTGGTTTCATTTTCATAGTTTTTCTCTTCTTCTGTGAAGTTCATTGTGTTTCTATCTGAAATGTGTTATATGAATAAAGTTTGATTTGATTTAGAGAGCTGGGACATTTAAGGTTTCTTCAATCTGATGCATTTTACATTACACTACAACATTCTATAACAGCCATGTTATCTCCCCATTAACATGACACTACAACATTCTATAACAGTCATGTTATCTCCCCATTAACATGACACTACAACATTCTATAACAGCCATGTTATCTCCCCCATTAACATGACACTACAACATTCTATAACAGCCATGTTATCTCCCCCATTAACATGACACTACAGCATTCTATAACAGCCATGTTATCTCCCCCATTAACATGACACTACAACATTCTATAACAGCCATGTTATCTCCCCCATTAACACTACAACATTCTATAACAGCCATGTTATCTCCCCCATTAACATGACACTACAACATTCTATAACAGCCATGTTATCTCCTCCATTAACATGACACTACAACATTCTATAACAGCCATGTTATCTCCCCCATTAACATGACACTACAACATTCTATAACAGCCATGTTATCTCCCCCATTAACATTACACTACAACATTCTATAACAGCTATGTTATCTCCCCCATTAACATGACACTACAACATTCTATAACAGCCATGTTATCTCCCCCATTAACATTACACTACACCACTCTATAACAGCCCTGTTATCTCCTCCATTAACATGACACTACAACATTCTATAACAGCCATGTTATCTCCCCCATTAACATGACACTACAACATTCTATAACAGCCATGTTTTCTCCCCCATTAACATGACACTACAACATTCTATAACAGCCATGTTATCTCTCCATTAACATGACACTACAACACTCTATAACAGCCATGTTATCTCCCCCATTAACATGACACTACAACATTCTATAACAGCCATGTTATCTCTCCATTAACATGACACTACAACATTCTATAACAGCCATATTATCTCCCCCATTAACATGACACTACAACATTCTATAACAGCCATGTTATCTCCCACATTAACACTACACTACAACATTCTATAACAGCCATGTTATCTCCCCCATTAACATTACACCATTCTATAACATACATGTTATCTCCCCCATTAACATTACAACATTCTATAACACACATGTTATCTCCCCCATTAACATTACAACATTCTATAACATACATGTTATCTCCCCCATTAACATGACACTACAACATTCTATAACAGCCATGTTATCTCCCCCATTAACATGACACTACAACATTCTATAACAGCCATGTTATCTCCCACATTAACACTACACTACAACATTCTATAACAGCCATGTTATCTCCCACATTAACACTACACTACAACATTCTATAACAGCCATGTTATCTCCCCCATTAACATTACAACATTCTATAACATACATGGTATCTCCACCATTAACATTACAACATTCTATAACAGCCATGTTATCTCCCCCATTAACATGACACTACAACATTCTATAACAGCCATGTTATCTCCCCCATTAACATGACACTACAACATTCTATAACAGCCATGTTTTCCCCCCAATTAACATTACACTACAACATTATATAACAGCCATGTTATCTCCCCCATTAACATTACACTACAACATTCTATAACAGCCATGTTATCTCTCCATTAACATGACACTACAACACTCTATAACAGCCATGTTATCTCCCCCATTAACAATACACTACAACATTCTATAACAGCCATGTTATCTCCCCCATTAACATGACACTACAACATTCTATAACAGCCATGTTATCTCCCCATTAACATGACACTACAACATTCTATAACAGCCATGTTATCTCCCCATTAACATTACACTACAACATTCTATAACAGCCATGTTATCTCACCATTAACATGACACTACAACATTCTATAACAGTCATGTTATCTCCCCATTAACATGACACTACAACATTCTATAACAGCCATGTTATCTCCCCCATTAACATGACACTACAACATTCTATAACAGCCATGTTTTCTCCCCCATTAACATGACACTACAACACTCTATAACAGCCATGTTATCTCCCCATTAACATGACACTACAGCATTCTATAACAGCCATGTTATCTCCCCCATTAACATGACACTACAACATTCTATAACAGCCATGTTATCTCCCCCATTAACATGACACTACAACACTCTATAACAGCCATGTTTTCTCCCCCATTAACATGACACTACAACATTCTATAACAGCCATGTTATCTCCCCATTAACATGACACTACAACACTCTATAACAGCCATGTTATCTCCCCCATTAACATGACACTACAACATTCTATAACATCCATGTTATCTCCCCCATTAACATGACACTACAACATTCTATAACAGCCATGTTATCTCCCCCATTAACATGACACTACAACATTCTATAACAGCCATGTTATCTCCCCCATTAACATGACACTACAACATTCTATAACAGCCATGTTATCTCCCCCATTAACATGACACTACAACATTCTATAACAGCCATGTTATCTCCCCATTAACATGACACTACAACATTCTATAACAGCCATGTTATCTCCCCATTAACATGACACTACAACATTCTATAACAGCCATGTTATCTCCCCCATTAACATGACACTACAACATTCTATAACAGCCATGTTATCTCCCCCATTAACATGACACTACAACATTCTATAACAGCCATGTTATCTCCCCCATTAACATGACACTACAACATTCTATAACAGCCATGTTTTCTCCCCCATTAACATTACACTACAACATTCTATAACAGCCATGTTATCTCCCCCATTAACATGACACTACAACATTCTATAACAGCCATGTTATCTCCCCCATTAACATGACACTACAACATTCTATAACAGCCATGTTATCTCCCCATTAACATGACACTACAACATTCTATAACAGCCATGTTATCTCCCCCATTAACATGACACTACAACATTCTATAACAGCCATGTTTTCTCCCCCATTAACATTACACTACAACATTCTATAACAGCCATGTTATCTCCCCCATTAACATTACACTACAACATTCTATAACAGCCATGTTATCTCCCCCATTAACATGACACTACAACATTCTATAACAGCCATGTTATCTCCCCCATTAACATGACACTACAACATTCTATAACAGCCATGTTATCTCCCCCATTCACATGACACTACAACATTCTATAACAGCCATGTTATCTCCCCCATTAACATGACACTACAACATTCTATAACAGCCATGTTATCTCCCCCATTAACATGACACTACAACATTCTATAACAGCCATGTTATCTCCCCCATTAACATGACACTACAACATTCTATAACAGCCATGTTATCTCCCCCATTAACATGACACTACAACATTCTATAACAGCCATGTTATCTCCCCCATTAACATGACACTACAACATTCTATAACAGCCATGTTATCTCCCCCATTAACATTACATGGATAATATTTTAACAATGATATGTCACTGAATGTCTAGAATTTAGAACAATATTCAACATTCTAAAAGTTGTCCCAGCTCTCTAAACTGTGGCTCGGGTTGTTCTAGTCTACACTTTTGTAGCATATTTTATGTTTTAAACTACATTCAGTCAGTTGCTTTAGTCAGTCAGTGTTGCACGACAGATCTCTACGTGGCCCACAGCAAGACCTGTCTTCCCTTTTTACTCTAAGCCAGAGTCGAAAGAGAAAATGTCCATTTTATGAAAATGTTGAGGGCAATGTTTTCTTATGCCTTGTCTTATTACTGTTGTGACTGTGACCGGTTGCTTCTGCCCCGTGCGTAAATGTGATTGGTTGTTGCTATGCAGACATGCACAGCACGCGGACGGCACCCTTGTGATTGGCCAGTTGACGTCAGATGACTCAGGTGTCTACACCTGTACAGGCTCCACCCACAGTCAACTGGAACAGAGACAGCTCACGCTCAAAGTACAAGGTGATTGGCTTCAGACACACCTGTCTCACATACCTGGCTTCAGACACACCTGTCTCACATAACTGACTTCGGCCATACCTGTCTCACTGGTACACATCTGTCTTTCACACTTGTGTTACAAACGTGAATTACTAGGACACACCTGTCTCACCTCTGTTAGACCTGTCTCACCTCTGTTAAACCTGTCTCACCTCTGTCACACCTGTCTCACCTCTGTTACATCTGTCTCACCTCTGTCACACCTGTCTCGCATCTGTTACACCTGTCTCACCTCTGTCACACCTGTCTCACCTCTGTTACATCTGTCTCACCTCTGTCACACCTGTCTCGCATCTGTTACATCTGTCTCACCTTTGTTAAACCTGTCTCACCTCTGTTAAACCTGTCTCACCTCTGTTAAACCTGTCTCACCTCTGTCACACCTGTCTCACCTCTGTTACATCTGTCTCACCTCTGTCACACCTGTCTCGCATCTGTTACATCTGTCTCACCTCTGTTAAACCTGTCTCACCTCTGTTAAACCTGTCTCACCTCTGTTAAACCTGTCTCACCTCTGTTAGACCTGTCTCACCTCTGTTAGACCTGTCTCACCTCTGTTAAACCTGTCTCACATCTGGCACACCCGTCTCACCTCTGTTAGACCTGTCTCACCTCTTTCACACCTGTCTCACCTCTGTTACATCTGTCTCACCTCTGTTACATCTGTCTCACCTCTGTTAAACCTGTCTCACCTCTGTCACACCTGTCTCGCCTCTGTCACACCTGTCTCACCTCTGTTTCACCTGTCTCACCTCTGTTTCACCTGTCTCACCTCTGTTAGACCTGTCTCACCTCTGTTAGACCTGTCTCACCTCTGTTTCACCTGTCTCACCTCTGTTAGACCTGTCTCACCCACTGTTAGACCTGTCTCACCTCTGTCACACCTGTCTCGCCTCTGTCACACCTGTCTCACCTCTGTTAGACCTGTCTCACCTCTGTCACACCTGTCTCGCCTCTGTCACACCTGTCTCACCTCTGTTACACCTGTCTCACCTCTGTCACACCTGTCTCACCTCTGTCACACCTGTCTCACCTCTGTCACACCTGTCTCACCTCTGTTACACCTGTCTCACCACTGTTAGACCTGTCTCACCTCTGTTAGACCTGTCTCACCTCTGTATTGTGTGCATTTCCAAGGAGACCTGAGGATCACCATGGCCCCTAACAATGTGCAGGTGTCTCAGGGCGGCACGGCCCAGCTCCCCTGTGTGGTGTCTGGGGACAACGTCAGCGTCGGCTGGTCCAGGTGAGATATGGAGCTGTGAACGGTTTCCATTGGAGCAGTGTCCTCATACACAGGGCAGATATTATAATACACCGTATGATGAACATAGAACTAGAACATAGAGCTAGAACATAGAAATAGAACATAGAAGTAGAACATAGAACTAGAACATAGAGCTAGAACATAGAACTAGAACATAGAACTAGAACATAGAACTAGAACATAGAGCTAGAACATAGAGCTAGAACATAGAGCTAGAACATAGAGCTAGAACATAGAAGTAGAACATAGAACATAGAAGTAGAACATAGAAGTAGAACATAGAGCTAGAACATAGAGCTAGAACATAGAAGTAGAACATAGAACTAGAACATAGAACATAGAAGTAGAACATAGAAGTAGAACATAGAGCTAGAACATAGAAGTCGAACATAGAACTAGAACATAGAACATAGAACATAGAACATAGAAGTAGAACATAGAAGTAGAACATAGAGCTAGAACATAGAAGTAGAACATAGAACTAGAACATAGAACATAGAAGTAGAACATAGAAGTAGAACATAGAGCTAGAACATAGAAGTAGAACATAGAAGTATAACATAGAACTAGAACATAGAGCTAGAACATAGAGCTTGACCAGACCTTAATTAGTAGCTGAATATGTTGTAGCTTCTCTGGAA